>NW_027132558.1:0-4436 GCF_026122565.2 Emydura macquarii macquarii | reverse complement strand
CCTCATGTCAGCTGGGCTCTTCCCCTTCCTGATGCTACAGCCTTCCCGTCCCCACCTTCAGCCTCCACCTCTGACATTTCTCCCACCCGCAGACACCCCTGCCCTGCCCCCATAACCCAGCAGCTGGCTCCTCCTACCCGTTCTGCACCCCTCTCCCCTCCCCCATCTGACAGGCCTGGTGCTGGGAACTGAGGGGCAAATGGCGGGGGGGGGGCAGGTGATGCCCTTTAGACCCTCCCCTGGGCACAGGCCTGGGGGCTGCTCAGCGCTGGGAGGGGACAGTCTCTGCCGCGGGTGTCACTGTCAGGGACAGAGATTCCCTCCGGCCTGGGCTGGGACTGGGCAGATGATCAGGGGAACCGCGTTTTCACCCCCGGCATTGAGACCAGGATAGAAATAAGGGCGAAGCGTCCCGGAGAAGGTGCCAGTGACAGTGAAGAGCTGGGACCTGTCAGTGACATTGTAAAATGAGACCTCACCCGCCTCATAGTCCAGGAAAATCCCCACCCGGCTGGGCCTGACGCTCACGGGGAGAGGGGTTGAGTGGGAGGTGAAGGCCTTGTATTCCCCATCCCTCAGCCACAGGACCCAGTATCCATCCTCAGGTGTGCGTGAGACCTTCCCCTTCCTGCTCACAGATTCCCTACAAACCCCCAGAATCCAGTCAGGCTTGTCTCCCACCTCCACCTCCCAGTAATGCCTCCCGCCTGGGAACCCCTCAGCACCCAGGACTTCAGGGTAAGTGTCAAATCTCTCCAGATTGTTGGGCAGATCCTGGCGTGTGTCTCCATGGCTCACACGTTTCCGATCCTCAGACAGGACGAGTTCGGGATGAGCCGTGTCTGGATCCAGAGTCACGTCCACTGGGGAGAGAGTCACAGAGTCAGGGCCGGGGCAGGGGCTGGTCATGGGGATCAAAGGGAAATTAACCTGCCTCCCCGTTAATGGCTGGGGGGGGGGGGTTGTTGCCCGTTAAGGGAGTCAGGGCCCCTCTGCCCATGGGAGTGAACTTGAGGGGAAAGAGAGCAGGAGCGGGGGAGGGGTGGGGTGGGAAGGTGTCAGCGGGGGGCAGGGCGGGGGAGGGCAGCCCAGGGACAGGGGAGGGGACAGGCTGATGCTGGGAGAGGCAGAGGAGGGGCAGAGGGGAGGGGCAGGCACAAGGGCAGTGGGGGAAGGGAAGGAGCAGGCAGCAAGAGGAGGGGGGGGTGAAGGGAGGGGCAGGTTCCAGGGGGCACAGGGAAGCAATGGATGGGGGGGCACCAGGCGGCAGAGGGGGGTGAGGCAATGGGGAGTTTCAAGGGGCAGGGAAATGAGGAGAGGGATGGATTGTAGGGGGCAGAGGGGAGTGAAGAGGAGGGTCAGGTGCCAGGGGTGGGGGAGGAGGGGTAGGTGCCAGGAGCAGGGGGAGGGAACGGGCAGGCACCAGGGGCACAGAGTGAGGCAGGAGCTGGGGGCAGCGGGGGTGTCTAGGGCAGGGGTGATCACTGGAGGGCAGAGCGAGGACTGGGGCAGGTGCCAAGGGCAGAGTGGGGTGATGGGAGGGGCAGGTGTCAGGGGGGCTAAAAGGGGAAGAGGAGCCCCAGGGAGGCAGAGGGGGAGGAAGGGGGGGCTGGCCCCAGAGGACTAGGGCGTGCAGGGAAGGGGCAGCCCCCAAGTGGCAAAAGGTTTACCAGAGGAGTGGGGGGCACCAGGTGACAATGGGACAAAGGGGGTGAGGGGTGGGGCAGGCACCACAGAGACACGGGGGGTGAGGGGTGTGGTGGGCACTAACAGGGAGATGGGGGAGGGGAGGGAAGGGGCAGACCCCAGGGACAACAAGGGAACAAGAGAAGGGGCAGATGTCAAGAGGCAGAGGGGGAGGGTGGTGGGCACCAGAGGGCAGAGAGTTGTGAGGGAATAGGGGGCTCCAAGGGTCAGGGGAAGGAGGAGGGGGTGCACTCGAGGGGACAGAGGGGGCAGTGAAAGGTGGGGCTGGCTCCAGGACACTAGAGGGGTGAGGGAAGGGGCAGAGGCGGGGCAGAGGGAGATCAATGGCAGCGGCGCACACCAGGTGGGCAAAGGGGGTGCGTGGGAAGGCGCAGGTGACATGGTGACAAGGGAGGGAGGGGAGGGGCAGGCGCTGGGAGGCAGAGGGGAGAGAGGGGAAAGGCAGAGCCCAGGGGGCACCAGGGGAGCAAGGAAAGGGGCAGTTGTTAATGGGGAGAAGGTGAGGATAGCAGGGGTGGGTGCCAGGGGTATGGGGGAGGGCAAGTGGAGGGGCTGGCACCAGGAGGGCTGAGGGGGGTGAATGTTGGGGTGGCTACAAGGAGGGCAGGGGGGTCGGGTACTGGGGGTTGAATGGGGGGGATGATGGGTAGGTGAGCACAAGGGGGGCAGAGAGGGGTGTGGAGAAGGGCAGCCTTATGGGGGCAGAGGATAGTGAAGGGGGGGTGGGCACCAGGGGGGAAGAGGGTGGATGATGGGAGAGGCATGGACAGCAGAGGGTTAATGGGGGCAAGGGAAGGGGCGGGCAATAGGGGACAGATGGGGTGAGGGAGGTGCTGGCACCAGGGGACGGGGAAGTGGGGAGTGGAGAGGCAGGGGCTGGTGGGGGATAAGGAAGGGGAAGGTGGAACAGGGGAAGGGTGCGAGGGAGGGGCAGGCACCAAGGGTTTGGGGAGGGGCTTGTGCCATGGGGTTATTGAGGGGGGTCATCAATGGGTGGAAGGGCAAGAGAAGAGGTGGGTACCAAGGGGATAGACAGGGGAGAGGGGAGGGGTGACAGCTGGAGGCAGAGGGGGGCAAGGGAAGGGGCCTGCAACCACCGTGGGGTGGGAGGGATCAGATGAGCAGGCAGCAAAGGGGCAGGAGGAGGAGCAGACAACAGAGGGCGGAATGGAGCAAGAGAAGGGGTTGGTGCCGGGTGGGTGGACATCTGTTGGGGGGCAGAAGGGGGGAAAGGAAGGGGCAGGTAAAAGGAGGAAAGGGAAGAGGGGAGGGTGGGCGCCAGGTGCAGAGGGGGATGGGGAAAAGAGGGGTGGGGAAGTCATGCGTGGTGGGTGGAGGAGGGGTAGGGGATAGGGGCACCGAGAAGGAAGGGGCGAGGAGAGGGGTGGGTGCCGGGGGCAGGACAGTGAAGTTGTGACTGTCTTTTCTCTCATGTTCACCCTTTCACAAGACGATGACACGTTTCATACCAAGTGGGTCTCCTGGCACAATCCGTGCGGTAACGTGACATGTAAAGTTGTAAATTCTCCTGAACGGCATCACTCAGTTCAAAGAAGCCGGCACAGCCAGTGCCTCAGAAACAGGCAAACAAAGGCCTCAGCCAGGTGTCAGCGTAATCACACAATGAGCACCTGGGGAGCAGCCGTTCTTCGGCAGGCAGAAGGGGACGAGCAAGAAATTGACATATTGGCACAGACACAGCTGGGGTCCCCGTCCCACAGCCCTGCTGTCGCCTTAACTCCAGCTGCAAATATTTCTCAAAGAGGCGAGAAAATTAAAGGAAACTAGAATAGAAACTAACCCCACAAATATCTCCCCTCTCCGCCCTTCCTTTCTACTCCCGACAACAGACACACCTGAAACAACCCTGCCCTGGGGAGAGGTCCCGGCTGGGGGCGTCCAGCCAGTGAGCTGCAGAAGCCTGGGGTGAGAGACTTTTTTTTTTTCAATTCTTTTAGTCTGAGAAGTTCAATGTTAGTTTGTGTTTTATTTTTTATTTCGTTTGTGATCAGTTCTGACTTTTATGCCTCATTACTTGTAACCACTTAAAATTCTGCTTTCTGTCGTTAATAACCTTGTTTTATCTAAACCAGTGTGTTTGGCTGACGTGTTTGGGACCCTTCACTTGAGATAACAGGGCTTGTGCACAGCGTTTTCTATTAATGAAAGGATGGACTTTCTATCAGCTTGCGTTGGCCAGGAGAGCGCTGGGCAACCAGACACACATTTCTGGGTGGACAGTTTGGGGCAGGGAGTTTGCTGGTGTCTCCTGCAGCGTAACTCAGCAGTGGCTGGTTATAGCACTCCTCATGTGTAGCTGGGAGGAAGTGACATGCTAGAGACTGTGTGTGAATGCCCAGTGGCTGTTCGCACAGTGAAGCAGTGTAAAAGGCACTCCAGACTGGAGAACTGAGGGCACGAAGCTGTTCAACAATCGAGATTGTACCTGGCCAATGTCACAGGGGGAAGAAAAGAAGCAGACATCTGAAGAGTTGGAGGAGGAAAGGAAAAGGCAGGGGCAAGAGGGATTGAGGGAGGCTGAGCAGAGGGGCAGACACAAGGAGGGGGGATGGCACTAGGGAGGCAGAGGGAAGGGGTGGGCATCAGGGAGCAGAGAGGGGGGAGTCAAGAGACAGGGCGGACGCAATGGTGGAAGAGGATTTCAGGGGAGGGACAGAGGGGGTGAGGGGGAGGGATGGGAGACATAGGAGCTGAGGGAGAAAAGGGAG
>NW_027132557.1:0-4526 GCF_026122565.2 Emydura macquarii macquarii | reverse complement strand
AATCCCCGTTAATCCACACCCGATGTCCTAGCAACAGCTGATGCATGTTTGCATGAGGCATTTAACTTCAAGGTCACTAAGACATCACCCTGTAAGAAACCTAGTGTATCAGGTAGATTGGCAGATCAGGCTTTTATGTCCTTTGCTTTATACCAGGTATTTAGTTTGTACCATATGCTCGTGTATTTGTCAAACAAGGTTTTCTTGAAAACAAGAGGTATTATGACTGAAGCACCTAGTGTGGACAGTGCTATGTTGGCAGGAGATACTCTTTTGCTGACATAGCTACTGCCACTCGTTCGGGGTGCTTTAGTTATGCTGGTAAGAGAGCTCTCCCGCCGGCATAGAGCCACTACAGGGGAGACTTTACAGCGGTGCAGCTGCAGCGGTACAGCTGCGCCACTGTAAGATCTGTGGTGCAGAGATAGCCTTAGTATGCCTTGGTCTTTCATCAATATGTCAAGGCTTATTTAGTTCATCTTAGGCTTGCAGGGGCTTTTTGTTAATAATTGATTACTGTCCAGCAACAAGAGGACCGATGCTTTTTGGAGGCAGATATAAAAGTTTTTATTAGTGGATTTAGTGCCCTTCAGCTAAGCTTTGCTCTCTTAAGAATGTGCTGTTTCCAGCTGTACATCTAGAGTACACAAGCCTTTTTGAGCATCATTTGAAGCCATTTGGACAACAGCCTTTGCTATGTCTCCTCCTCAGCCTCCAAGGAAAATAACTCACTGTTCTGGCAACGTCTAGTGCCTGCATTTTTGTGACCCTTTCTATTATCAAATAGCTTAGCTGGCCATTAAGAAAACAGGGTTACTTACCAGTAACTGTTGTTCTTCGAGATGTGTTGCTCACATCCATTCCAATATAGGTGTGCACGCCACAGTGCACGGTTCACGGAACTTTTTTCCCTTAGCAGACCCCATAGGGCCGGCTCTGGTGCCCCCTGGAGTGCCACGCCCATGCCGCAGCACATGAAGCACTGCCGGCCCTACGCCCCCTCAGTCCCTTCTTTCTGCCAACTCTGACAGCAGGGACGGGGGGTGGGTGTGGAATGGATATGAGCAACACATCTCGAAGAACAACAGTTACTGGTAAGTAACCCTGTTTTCTATCTTCGAATGTTTGCTCATATCCATTCCAATATAGGTGATTAAATAGCTATACCTCGGAGGTGGGTAGGAGTTACCAGTGAGATGCCCTCAGCATGGCTCTGCTGAATCCTACGCCCTCTCTCGCCTGCTGAACGATGGCGTAGTGGGACGTGAAAGTGTGGACTGACAACCAGGTGGCTGCTTTGCAGATGTCCTGCAGGGGCACTCTCTCCAGAAAATCCGCAGATGAGGCCTTAGCTCTGGGTGAATGCGCTGTGAGGACACCCGGCAGTGGCACATTCGCCTGCTCCTAGCAGCAGTTGATGCAGGATATGATCCACGCGGAGATGTGCTGGGTGGAAACTGGTGATCTGTTCATCTGGTCCCCCCTGCAGCGAGGAGCTGCGTCAATTTCTGGAACATCCGTGTCTTCGCTGTAACAGGCCAGGGCTCGTCTTGTGTCTAGCGAATGCCATCTCCAAACCCAGACTGCACGGTTTGGGAAACACAGGGAGAGATCAATCGTGGTTACAACGAAGTTCGGAAACCAACCCAGGCTAGGAGGCCAGGCATGGCCTCCACTGCAGTTTATCCATATAGAATAGTGTATGAGGGGGCTCCAAGGTCAAGGCCTTAATTTTGGAGACCCCCCAAGCTGAGGTAATGGCCGCCCGGCAGGCTACCGTCCGCCAAGCGCAGCAGAGGGCGTGGAGCCATGAGTTCCAAGGAGAGCCCTATGAGTCTCGAGAGGACCAGGCTGATATCCCAGGGAGGCACCGGGTTGTGAACCTGGGGATACCGCCTCTCCATCCCCTTGAGCACCTTGACCAACGTGGGATGGGAGAACGGGGATCTCCCCGCTAGTGGGTAATGGAAGGCCAAAATAGCTGCCAAGTGGACCGTCAACTAGGCCAGCACCAGACCCCGGAGTACTCCAGGGTTGCCTGAAGAAGCAAGAGGTTAGTGGAATGCCCCGGGACTCCACCCAAGAGGTAAATCATGTCCACTTAACCTGATACACGACCTGTGTAGAAGGGTCCCTGCTGCCCAGCAGGAGTTGTGGGACCTGCACCAAGCAGGCCCATCTACCTCCATCAGCTACAGAGCCTCCAGGCCGTGAGCTGCAGGGAATCCAGGACGGGGGGCAACAGGCCACTGTGGTCCTGGGAGATACAGTCATGCCACCTTGGGAGCCCCATGGGCGGGGCAAACTAAAGGTCCAGCAGCATGCTGAGCCAGCGCTGCTCAGTCAGGCCTGAGCAGTGAATATGACATGCCTGAAGCGGCCTGTGCCTCAGGTGAGCTAGCCTCACTATGTATGTGCAGGCCGCCATGTGGCTTAACAGCAGTAGGCACTGCCTGGCTGTTGTCATGGAATATCGGTGCAGCTGGGAGATGATAGAGACCAGCACCTGAAAACATGGCTGATGCAGTAAGGTTCTGGCCTGGGGAGCGTCCAGGATGGCCCCAAGGAACTCTATGCGTTTCACTGGGGTCACTGGACATCTGTTCGTTTATGAGCAGACCCAGCCTGCTGCACGTGGAGCAGCGTAAGTTGCGCTGACCTGCACTGGGAACCTGGACCTACCCCCTATCAACCAATCGACCAGGAAGGGAAAGATTTGCACACCCTTTCGCCTGAGGTGGGCCGCCATTACCGCCACGCAAGTTGTGAACACCCTTGGAGCCGAAGCTAGGCCAATGCGCAGGCTGTAAATTGGTAGTAGGAGCCAGCCCCTGGTGGCTCCGGAGGATGGACCCATGAAAGTATGCGTCCTTGTAGGGCGAGGGCGGCATACTAGTCTCCTGGATCCAGGCATTCTGGATAGATTGCTGCACCTCCTGGACAGGCCTGAGGGTAGCAGCCATGAGCACGTCCTCAAGGAACTTGCAGGGGCTATGGCCCTACCCGCCGTGGCAGCAGCATCGTTTGACGTTTGGAGCACTGCCTTAGCCAGCGTGATTCCTCCATGCAGGATGGCGGAAACCAACATCAAGGTAGGGGCCCCGCTCCTGGGCAACTCCTGGTGTGCCCTGAAATCTTTCAGTGGCGCCATGTGGCCCCCGGAGACTGCCTCATCCAGGAAGGGGTAATAGGACTACCGAGGCAAGTCTTCCGGGTGCTTCCCTTGCCGAAGGGGTGCACCTGTAGAGGGGCGGTGTCTCCACAGGGTCTGACTCCTCAACCGAGGAGCGGTGTTTATGGGCCTCACACTGTGCCACGGCACGGACTGTACCCCTACTAGCACTTTTGCCGCCTGCTTGGACACCTTGAGGGGGCGTCGGCTGTTCCGACGACTGCCCCCCGCCCCCCGTGGGACCCGAGCTGCCACACAGGGGTTGTCCTAGGTCCCGAGTGCCTTGTCCACGCTGGGGACCATGCTTCCGCTGCCTACTGCTGAGGGGAGCTACCGCTTGGGGCTGCAGTGCCGGTAGAGCCCCACTGCTGGCGGGAGTCCCGCTGCTGCCGGGGGCTCCAGCCCCGCCTGGGGCTGCGGCACCAGCAGGAGCCCCGCTGCCGCCGAGGGCTCCGGTGCCGACCCGCTAGGGGAGCGTCCTCGCTATACCCCTGGTAGCCGTCTGGCGGGAGATCATCCTCCCCATACCGGGGATCTCCACCACGCTTCGGGGGGACCCACACGGGCTTGCCCCGGGACCCCAGCCCCTTCTCCCTCGGCAGGGGGTGGCATAGGCTCGCCAACAAGGCTCATGCCACCGGCCTCCGCGTTGGCAGGGGCACTCTCCCACTCCAAAGAGTCAGGGGTGGACCCCTGCACAGAGATGCAGACCCGGAGGGGACTCGACGGGTCGTGGCTGGTGCATCTCTGTTCTCGACCCTGCCCGTACCCACAGCGCAGGGGAGTGTCCGCGCTCCATGCACTCTCCTCGTTGTCAGCACCGGGGATGCTGCTCCATGCCGAGGGGAATCCAGTGTCGATGGTGTGCTCTGCACCGAGGGGGAGCAGGACGACCCGGACACAGAGCGGCGCTGTGCTAGGAGTAAGGCTTTAAACCTGATCTCTCTGCTCTGCTCACTGTTTAAAGCCTTGCATATCTTACTCTTGTCTGCTGTCCCCAAAGGCACTTAAGGTACCGTGGGGGATGGGGGGATTAAACCCAGGCAGCCGGGACATAGCCTGGCCACCTTAAGTCCGTCAGGGACTTCTTCCTAAGCTACAACATTTAACAACTACTTAAACTAACTAGGTACTTTGATTAACAAAGAGATAAAAGAGGGGAATGGCACTTGCAGAAAAGCAAGTGCTAGTTACATCCGAAGTCACGGGTGGAAAGAAGAGACTGAGGGGGCGTGGGGCCGGCAGTGCCTCATGTGCTGCGGAATGCGCAGGGCACTCCAGGGGCACCAGAGCCGGCCCTAGGGGTCTGCTAAGGGGAAAAAAGTTACGGGAACCGGGCACTGTGGCGTGCACA
>NW_027132556.1:0-4464 GCF_026122565.2 Emydura macquarii macquarii | reverse complement strand
TGAGTTTGACACCCCTGTTCTAAAGCATGTGCTCTCAGAGTCACATTGTTGGCCATCCTAGCATTACAGCACATCTTGCCTGTGTGAGTGACCCACTAAAGCAAGGACAATGGAATTAGATCAAGTACAATTAGAAAGAGAAAACACAGTCCTTCGTAAGGGAGAATTTGACTCTCTGCTATAATCCCTCTGCAAAATATAACCAACATTGATATTCTTCACCTTTCCAAACTGCCATTGCTCAATGTGTGTTTCTGATGCAGACTCTTAATCTTCCCACCCCCATCTATGACATCAATATCACATCCCTCATTCCTTCTGCAACCTAAACAAATCACCTTTTCCCTCACGTGGCCGTATGTCTCTGAATTATATATGCCTCATATTACCACATTTGCCTCATGAAAATCTATTATAAATTACAATTTGCTATTTAAAATAAAAGTTCATTATGCCATATGTGGCCAGCACAGCTGTTGGTCTTCACTATATGTGAATATAATATTTAATATATATGTCTATGGCTGGATAGAGATGTCAGTCAGCATCATTTACACATTGCTATTGAAAATATGAGGCCTGATCCAGTGCCATTTTAAGTACATGAAAAAGACTTCTATTGGATTCAGTCAGCACTGGTTTCAGGCTATAAAGAACTTCAAATTCTTCAATGTTACATATCCAGTACGTTTCTGAATTAAAATAGCAGTGTTAAACACATTTGAAGTGTCAGGAAACTACTGAACTTAGTTAAATCAGAGGACAAGCTGTTAATTTTCATCCAGTACTATCTTAACCTGAGCTATTTCAATTTTAAAATGAGATTCACAATTCCAAGGCCAAAAAAGATTGTTGTTATCATCTAGTCTGACCTACTGTATAACACAGGCCATAGAACTTCCCCAAAATAATTCCTACAGCATCTTTTGGATATGCTTTTGATTTAAAAACCTTGATTTAAAAATTGCTAGAGATGGAGAATCCACGACCACCCTGTTCCACTGTTAATTGTTAATTACTTTCACTGTTAACAATTTATGCTTTATTTCCAGTCTGAATTTGTTTAGCTTCAACTTCCAGCCGCTGGATCTTGTTACAACTTTCTCCACCTGTTTGAAGAGCTTATTATTAAATATTCGTTCCCTAAGTAAGTACTTACAGACTGTAATCAAATCTCCCATTAACTTTCTTTCTGTGAAACTAAATAGATTAAGCTCCTTGAGTTTATCAATGTAAGGCATGTTTTCTAATCCTTTAATCATTCTCCTGGCTCTTCTCTGAACCCGCTCCAATTTATCAACATCCTTCTTGAACTGTGCACATCAGAACTAGACAGAGTGTTCCTCCCATGGTCATACCAGTGCCAAATGCAGAAGTAAAATAACCTCTTTACTTTTACTCAGGATTCCTCTATTTATGCATACAAGGATTGCCTTAG
Source organism: Emydura macquarii macquarii (assembly GCF_026122565.2). Classification (NCBI taxonomy): domain Eukaryota; kingdom Metazoa; phylum Chordata; order Testudines; family Chelidae; genus Emydura; species Emydura macquarii. Next base: position 3,026 of record NW_027132556.1, on the reverse strand, counting down.
CCTTTCTGGCCACAACAACACACTGGGAGCTCATGTTCAGCTAATTATTCACTCCCACAACCCCAAATCTTTTTCAGAATAACTGCTTCCTTGGATAGAGTTCCCCATCCTCTAAGTATGGCTTACATTCTTTGTTCCTAGATGTATATATTTACATTTAGCCACATTAACACACATATTGTTTGCTTATGCCCAGTTTACCAAGTGATCCAGATTGCTGTATACTAGTGACCTGTCCTCTTCATTTTTTACTATTCCCCCCATCTTTTGTGTCATCTACAAACTTTAACAGTGATGATTAGATGTTTTATTCCAGGTCACTGATAAAAATGTAAAATAGCATTGGGCCAGGAACAGATCCCTACAGGACCCCACTAGAAACACACCTGCTTGGTCATGATTCCACATTTACAGTTACTGTTTGAGACCTGTCAGTTAGCCAGCTTTTAATCCATTTAACAATAAAATGGCTAATACCAAACTCGATGTGCAATTCCGCAGTGACAGTGTCTGCCATGAGGCTAACCCAAAGTATCTTGGCATTACACTGGACCAGAGTTTGACTTTCTGACAACATCTCAATAACACCTGTGATAAAGTCAGGTCTCATGTCATGCTTATTAGGAAAACGGACCATTTGTCTGACCCAGTACAGCCATTCTTAGCTTCTTATGTAAGTGGCTGAAACATTAAGGGGCTCCAATCCATGGCACCTACGAACAGCAACAATTCCCTTGGTACATTCTGTGGCTGAATGCTGTGTGATAGTGAATTCCCTGATGCTGTGCGATAGTGAACTCAATAATGCCAAGCGTATAGTGTCAGGGATGCTCAAATCGACCCAGTCGACTGGCTCCCAGTCCTATCACACTTCCATCCTCCACAGATTAGAAGAGTTGCCCAGACATCTCGCTTCCTTAACCATGTCAATGCAAACATGAGGATCCCATAGCAGGATGATCTGTAGAACCCACCAAAGACAAGATTAAAATCCTGCAATCCTCCATGGAACCCCAGTCAAAACCCTTATGCTCAACTTTGATGCTGAGGCTTACTGGAGAGCCATATGGAGCATTTCAACTATTCAGAACAAGCAGGTCCTGCTGAGGAACCAGCGGGTTTTGATTTGTGTCAGAAAAACTGGTGCAGGTTGAACTGCATCAGGACATCTCATGAGCAAACCTTCTTTAAATGGAAAATGAGGCAAACGCCTGTATGCGACTGTGGGCACCAGTCACAGAAAATGGAGCACTTCATGTCTGAATGCCCCCTTCATTGTTTCGCCGGGGGCCTGAAGGACATTCATCAGCTCACTGCTGAGGCAATGTGCTGGCTTTCAAATCAAGATATAACTTTGTAATTGTTGCTACCTACCCAAGACATATGAAAGAAGAAAAATCCATTTAACGTGTGCTATGTTAATGTTATATCTTTCTAGTTTTTTAATCAAAATGTTGTGTGGTACCAAGTTAACGCCTTACAGAAGCATAAGTATATTACATCAACATTATTACCCATGTCAACCCAACTTGTAATCTCATAAAAAAAATATATCCAATTAGTTTGATCGGATCTATTTTCCATAAACCCATGCTGATTGGTGTTAATTATAATCATTTTCCTGTAATGCTTTATTAATTGAATGCTCAGGATCGATAACAGACTAACAGGCCTATAATTACCCTGGTCATTCTATTTACCGTTTTTAAATATTGGCACAACATCAACTTTCTTCCAGTCTTCTGGAACTTCTCTGATGTTCCAAGACTTATTGAAAATCAACATCAATTATCCTGCAGGTTCTTCAGCCAGTTCCTTTAACATTCTTGTCACAGCTCGGAATTTGCTGTCATTCTGCAGAAGGCCCTACCTATGCACAGAGCCCTACCAAATTCACGGTCCATTTTGGTCATTGTAACCCAAAAGGCAGTTGGGGGGGGGGGGGGGGGGGGGGGGGGGGGAGGAGGATTGTCCAAAAAGCTATTGTAGGAAGGTCGTGAGATTGCCACCCTCACTTCTGTCCTGCTGCAGACAGGGACACTGGACAGCGTGAGAGGAAGGCTGCTGGCCAGGCATCCAGCTCTAAAGCCAGTCCCATCGCCAGCAGCAGCACAGAAGTGAGGGGCGCAGGGTGTGAGGGGGGCACTATATGTCCACTTTTCCCTGCAGTCTCCTGCCCTGCTGGGGTGCGATGGGGGGGGGGGGGGTGACGGCTGGAGCTGCAGCCTCTCTACATGGAAAGGGGTGTGTGACAGCTGGAGCCACAGCCTCTCCAGACGGGGGGAGGGGGCTGGAGCCATGGAGCTTCCTGCAGCTAGGGGAAGTTCTCAGAGGTGAGTCTAACTTGCCCTGGGAGCAGCCCCTACAGGAGAAGATGAAGTCTTGTCCATCCCCATCCCCAGCTGGGACTAGCAGCTGAAGCCCTGTGCAGGGCAGAAGCCCCTGGCTGAGCACTGGATTTCACAGAGGAGATAAGATTTCATGGTTTGTGATGAGTTTTTCACAGCCATGAATTTGGTAGGGCCCTACCGTATCTATACTTGATCTTAAACCTTATCTACATTAGGAGATTTCCTTGATTTCAGCAACTGATGACCAGCTACCGGTATGAAAGTGCACTAGTGGGTACACCAAGCGTACACAAGGAAAGCTACAAATTGTAAAGTTAAGCAGAGATTTAAGTGCTGTCCCAAACAGAGATGGACTTAATCAAGTGCATGCGTTCTTCCCTGAATTAGGGCACTATAAATATTTAGAGTACCTAAATGTAACCCACTACTTTCATTTCATGTAGCAGACATAAGATTTCATAAATTTAGGATGATAGAAAAGCTAACATTGCATTTCCTATCCCCTTCTAAATGCCAACAGATAATTTCATACTGACCAATCGGTTCTCTATTCTCTCAAAATGTACTCATATGGCAAAAATAAACATCATGGCAAACACGTGAAAACTCGTTCTCTGCTAGAATGTTTCATACGCCTGAATATGGCCAAAAAAAAAAGGGGGGGGGCCTTACAAA
>NW_027132555.1:0-43902 GCF_026122565.2 Emydura macquarii macquarii | reverse complement strand
GTATGTGATTTGATTTAACCCTTTAAAATTTCTCTCATGGTTTATTTCTTTCCTTTTACAATAAACCTTTAGTCTTAGTTGCTAAAGGATTGGCTGGCAGTGTGGTGTTTTAGGTAAGATCCAAACTTATATTGATCTGGTGCTGTGGCTGACCCTTTGGGGTCAGAAGGAATCTTTTTAGTAAAAAGCATAGGGTTTCCATAACTGATCTCTTTACTGGACCGAGTGCTGATTTGGGAGCCAGGAACTGGAATGCAGTAAAGGGGGCTGTGGGCATTTGTGGACTGGCTTCTTGATATCCAGTGTGGGGAAATCAGAAGCAGTTCGTGGCTGGTTGGGAAGCCGGGCTTCAGTATCACCCACCAGCGTCGAGAGAATCTACTCTCCTTTTGCAGCCTGCACTGACCTTGGCATTTTCAGTTGGCTGCCCTGGGCACGGACGGGTCACAGGTTTTATAACTTTAATTTTTTTAAAAAGATAAGTCATAGGTGCTGGAACTAAGGGTGCTGGGAGCGCAGCACCCCCTGACTTGAAGTGGTTTCCATTATGTACAGGGCCAGCACAGTAGCTGAATGATCTCTAGATTATTCTTGGGCATGATGTTTTTGGAGAGTTTTCTAATCCATGATAAAAGAAATTTTCAGATTCTGTGTTGTAATTTGATCTTTCACCACTAACATAAATGAGCTGATGCTAAACTACAGGGTTAAGACGAATATTTAAAAGTTTGTCAAGAGGGAAATTAGCATTAGAGTGAAACTATGTGCATTAACAAATGAAGGAGGAGAATAATTTAATGATGGCTCAAAAGTAGCTGAAATACCAAACCTTTAAAAAAAACTATTTAAAAAATCTATCTCTAGTGTATAATTAAATGATGGATGTTAACAGCCTGGATCTATAATGAACACATTTTGGCAGCCAAATCTTGCAAACTGCTCAGACTGGTTTGGGTTTATGTGCATTGAAGGTTTTATACAAATAATTATGATAAATAAGAAGGACTAAGTTGGAAGAGTTTTCTAGTCTGTAGCTGTAAGGATTTGAGAACTTCAATGAAATTCACAGAGGTGCTCAAGTTTCAGACTCGGCCCCCCTCAGAAATATTAAAGGGTAAGTACAAGAGGAGCTAAGATCACTTACCAGATGGAGGAGAAGGACAGACAGCACAGCAGACACACAGCTACAAAATGGCTGCTTCAGGGCATGCATCTGCACATACAAAGGACCAGCAACTCCTCAGAAGGTTTTCTGGGAAAAAGGTCCTAGCAAAGTGCAGCCCTGGGGAGATTTGGTAAGATCGAGGCATTCACAGCATTTGTGTGTAACAGCCTGTGTGGACCTACCTGGTAACCTGACCCAGCCAGAGCCCATTGTAGGGGAAGGAAAGATTCTCACAAGTGGGATTAGATGGCAGAATAAATGTCCACACTGGGATACTGCCAGTCACTAAAAACATAAAGCATTCGGAAAAAATGGGAAAGTTTCAAGTGTAATTTAAACACTATTTGTGCTGTGCCAGCACTTGCTTATTTCTTCCCAGCAGGGAAAGATCCCAGAGGCTCATTCTGCAGCGCTGCTCTTGCAGCCTGAAACTTCCAAAGCGGGGCTGTCTGTGTGGATAATGATCCCCTGAATGTGCCTGGGGTGGCAGCCCCTCTCCTGTGTGAGCAGCGCTGGGTCTATTGGTGTCACAAGGGGCTGGCTCCTGCCTTTTGAACAGGTCAGCAAAGGCAGGTGAGGGGCAGATCCTGGGGAAACTGCAGCATCTTCAGACTAAGCCCAGAGCCTTCACAGAGCTTCCCCAGCTGAGCCTGGTTCAAGTTTGAAAAGTGCTGGAGAGTCTCCCAGCCTTGCTATTGGCTCTGCCACATGCTGTCGTCTTGTTGGCTGAGCACAGACTAGGCCAGTGAGGGGAGGGGGGAAGAGAAGCTGAGCAACGTCATTGCATTGCTCCAAATCCTGGCTGGCGAGGGCAGGGGAGGTGATGTCTGGCAGGGTAAAGCTCCTGCTGCTCGCAGAGGGAACATGGGGAGGCCGTGGGGTTACTGTGATGCAGATCGTTGCCTCTTCCCCAGCTCTCCTCTTCCTAGCATGTGCCGAGCGCCCTGGCCAGGTACGTCCCCGTCTCTCTCCTCTGAGCGGCTTTGCTGCAAAGTCTGTGCTGAGCAGCTCAGTGGTAGCAGGGACTGTGTCCTTCTTTGGAGCAGCCACGTGAGATCCAGGAACCAGGAGCTGTCGGTGCCCAGCTGCAGTAGAGTCACAGCCTCCTGGGTGCTGGAAATGCTGAGGAAAGTCACAGGAGGGCGAGCGCTCCTGCAATACTCAATGTGCTGGCAGGACACGTGCAGAGGGAAGCAGAAAAAATTCCATGTATGGGGCACTAGCCCCTGGTGGTACCTCTCAGTAGAGCATCACTTAGGAGTTTTCAGTCATAAACATAGTGCAGACGAGTCACTTTAGTTTCACTGGGAGTTAACTGGACCCGGACAACCCCACGCAGCGGTAAATTGCTGACCTTGCTTTGTTACCACATGACAAACACTTCGAGTCTCCCACTCAGCAATCTAGTGAGATCTCACTGCCAGTTTCTCTGAGAGAGAAGTGCTCCTGTGTCTGCACTCCACCATTGTCCAGTTTCTCTGCAAACATTCTGTGCCTGTCGGGAATTACATCAAACTGAAGCTGCGTTAAGGAAGACATTTCAGTGTTATGAACACCCATAGGGCAGGTAAAGGGGGCTGCATCGACATTTTGTTGTTTTAAATGCATAATATTTAAAAACTTCAACTTCCTCCATGACATCCCTTGGATGTGTTAGATTTCATGTTACATTTCTTGTCCCCACTAATTATGAGTTTACACAATTACAATTTTGTAGGTGACCTGATTAATTTAAATGAAACCTGATCTCCACTGATCATATCTGGACAGATTTTCAAAGGCTAAAATGGAACTTAGGCACACAGCTCAAACTTTCCTGTCTTACCCTCGTGAAGGCCTGTGAATGCTGCATCGTTAAGTGTGGTTTACTATGATTGTGTGTCTCCAATTTATGTGTCATGCTTTGAAAAGAAGGTTTGATTAATATGTATGTAGATATGTTTGCAATTATCAAATATCAATTAATAGGATGCGAAAGGCTTTTTTCTGTGACTAATACCCAGGAAAGTCCTTTGGGGAAAGAATTGCCCAGGTTTGGGGATACCAGAAAAATAGCTCCAATATCCAAAAGAATGAATGAATCAGAACAACTTAATCTGCCTTGATTTTCTGTTAATTTTTTATTGGAAGGCAAACTCTCTCTCTCTTTCTCTATTTGTGTCTGTGTGTGATGAAAATTAATATACTTAAATCTAGGGTGACCATATTTCCCCAACAGGACACTGCATGGGGCTAGCCCAAGCCTCCCCCTTCACTCATGGGGCTGGCCTGAGCCCCTTGCCCAATGCCCTTCCTGAGCGGGGCTGGCATGAGCCCTGCCTGCTTCTCCCCACCCCCACTCAGGGCTGGTGTCGCCCAAGCCCTGCCACCCCTGCACAGGCCTGGCATCCTTGTGTCACCCACCCCCCCATCTCCCTCCCCGTATGTTCCTCCACAAACCCTACTTTTTTTGACACATTGGCAAGAGCAAGCAGGACAAATGCCGGCTTTTGCACACCGAAAAAAAAAAAAAAAAAAAAAAGTCGGGAGAGCTGGGACATGGCTTAAAAAAGGGACCGTACTGCTCGTACTACGTATTTATTCAAGTTTTCACTTGCAGCCCTTTGGTCTATATTGTATTGAGTTACTTTTGAAATAAGGCAAGAACTTACATTCTGACTGTGTGGAGACATGAACTGTTACAAAAGCCACACATTAGAATGTTGACTTGCTTAGTACATATCTAATTATTATAAAAATGTCATAGGAAAGATCCAAATTAGAACTCTAGTCTATATCCTGGCACTTATGTTGTTAAACCCTTGGAATTGCTGGGAATGGATTTCATGGTGTCATACCCAGTACTGAAGAAGGGATACCAGTATGTGCTGAGAGCTACAGATTATTTTTCAAAATAAGTGGAAGGATTTCCATTTCAAACTACAATCGCACATGAGGTGGATAAGAAACACTGTAACATTAGATATTGATATGGAAGTGCAGATCAGATACTGGCAGAGCTGGGTTCAGAACTGAATAATGAGGTAACAATTTATGGTGTTATTGTCACCATATGGTCACCTACACACTCTCAGCAGTGTGATGGGCTGTTAGCAGCTACACACTGAGCCCTTTGGAGCCAGCCCCCTGATCACGGAGAACAGCCAGGGCACGGGTGTAGTGAGGGGAGGAGGGACTGAGGTAGTTGGGTTTGGAAGGGTCGAGGGGAAAACTTGAACCTGTCGGGAGCCTGGTGAAGTAACTAACTCACAAGCTTGAGCAGAGACCAGCAGTGTAAAAGGCTGTGCCAGGGAGCAGGAACTGCTGCTGTGCTGCGATGTGCCTGCAGCATAGAGAGTAATAGATATTTGTGCTGCTTAATTCTCATAGCAGGCCTGCCAGCCGGGGGCTCCAGGAGCTGACGGGGGAGCCCTTCCACAGCCAGATAGTTACACATGAACATCCCCACCACTGTCGCTGGGAGAGTTCGTGCTGTAAGTTGTTGGTGACAACACAATTTTATGTCTCTTCAGGTACCAAAAATGATTTTGTACATTAACCTGCTTACCAATGTATTTTCCAATGTAGTAACACAGTAAGATTGGATAAGAAACCCCAGAATATACGCATAATGTCAGTGGGAAACAGGAAAGGAACACAGGTATTTCAGGAGGAAATTTTATGAGAAAATTATCTATTTTCAGATCTACTGTTCCCTGTCTGAAAAACTGGGAATAACATGTAGACGGAACCTTTATTGCCTGCTCGTTCCACCTCGACACCACAAGTGAGCGACAAAGGGGTAACTTTACAATCCTTTTATCTATAACAGTATGTGACTGTATACAGTCCAAGGAACCCCCATAGACCCTTACTGGGTTACATGGACACCTATAAAATGAATATTAACAACTACATAATGAGTACAATTATACCCACCCCTGTTTGTTGTTTACAGGATTATTGCACAGAGCGCAGGCACATCACCTTGAAACCTACTAACAGTCTTTAAAATATACAATATGCAAGGGAGGGAAAGAAGATAATGCTCTGTTCCCACCAAAGGCCTGGAGCAGGAGGGGGCCTCTCTCCTTCCCCCTGGTTACATCCCCCCCCACAAGTCTTCCACATGTAGCTGGACTCTTCCCTTTCTGCTGCTGCAGCCCGCTCCCCACCCCCACCTTCAGCCGCCACCCCTGATTCTGCACCCACCCAACCCACACACCCTGCCCTGCCCCTCCCCCAGCCCACAGGCCTGGGGCTGAGAACTGAGGGGTGGGGGGCAGGCGGGTGATGCCCTTTAGACCCTCCCTTGGGAACAGGCCTGGGGGCTGCTCAGCACTGGGAGGGGAAAGTCTCTGCTGCGGGTGTCGCTGTCAGGGACAGAGATTCCCTCCAGCCTGGGCTGGGACCGGGCAGATGATCAGGGGAGTCGCGTTTTTACCCCCAGCACTGGGACCAGGAGGGAAATAAGGGCGAAGCGTCCCGGAGAAGGTGCCAGTGACAGTGAAGAGCTGGAACCTGTCAGTGACATTGTAAAATGAGACCTCGCCCGCCTCATAGTCCAGGAAAATCCCCACCTGGCTGGGCCTGACGCTCACGGGGAGGATGGTCCAGGGGGAGGTGAGGGCCTTGTATTCCCCATTCCTCAGTCTCATGGCCCAGTATCCATCCTCAGGTGAGAGTGTGACCAGCCCCTTCCTGCTCACAGATTCCCTACAAAACCCCAGGTCCCATCTAGGCTTGTCTCCCACCTCCACCTCCCAGTAACGCCTCCCGCCCGGGAACCCCTCAGCACCCGGACTTCAGGGTAAGTATCAAATCTCTCAGGATTGTCGGGCAGATCCTGGCGTGTCTCCACGTCTCACACGTTTCCGATCCTCAGACAGGACGAGCCAGGGATTTGCCGTGTCTGGATCCAGAGTCACGTCCACTGGGGAGAGAGTCACAGAGTCAGGACCAGGGCAGGGGCTGGTCACGGGGATCAAAGGGAAATTAACCTGCATCCCCGTTAATCCCTGGGTGGGGGGGAGGTTGTTGCCCGTTAAGGGGAGTCAGGGCCCCTCTGCCCATGGGAGCGAACTTGAGGGGAAGGAGAGCAGGAGGGGTGGGAAGCTGTCAGCAGGGGCAGGGCAGGGGAGGGCAGCCCAGGGAAAGGGGAGGGGACAGGCTGATACTGGGAGAGGAAGAGGAGGGGCAGATACAAGGGCAGTGGGGGCCAAGGGAAGGAACAGGCATCAGGAGGACAGAGGGGGGTGAAGGGAGGGGCAGGTTCCAGAGGCTGTGGGGTGTGAGGGGAGGGTTGGGCTCTAGGGGAAGGAAAGGGACAGACCCAGGGGCAAAGGGAAGGGGGGGGGGGGGCTCTGAAGGGCAGAGGGGCGTGAGGAAATAGGGGGACTCCAAGGGGCACAGGAAAGGAGGAGGTTGTGGGCTCCAGGGGGCAGAGGGGAGTTGTGGGAAGGGTCAGGTGCGAGGGGTGGGGGAATGAAGAGTGGGGCAAGCACCAGAAGTACACAGTGAATCAGGCGCCCAGGTGCAGAGGGGAGGGAAGGGGTGGTGAATGGAGGGCAGAGCAGCGTGAGGGGAGGGACAGGTACCAGGGAGGGTAATGGGAGGGGGGGAACCAGGTAGCTAAAGGGGGACAAGAAAAGGGGCGGGCAATGGGGCACACATTCCCTTCCTGGCAACCATTTGCTTGTGTAGTTTATTTTCTGCTCAAAAGTAGCCTTTGGATTATTCTGCTGTACTCAGAGCACATTTCCACAAAATCAAGCCCCCTTGGAAGAGGCAGATTGGAGCAGTAGGCCTGATTTTTGTTCTTGAAACATCCCCCTCAGTTTGGATTTAAACCCACACTGCCTAGGTCAGAGCTCCAATTCAATGACTGGGACTTGTCCTCAGAGCCACCCCAGTGCTGTAAAAGAAGAGCTATTTGTCCAGGCAGTTAGCCTCTCTGTCTGCACATCTTCAGTGTAATCCCTTTAACTCGTCATTAGCACAGGAGACAATTGATGAGCTAAACCAGAGGAGCAAAACCTTTTTTACAAAAAATTAATTAGATTTTCAGCACAGGGCTGATGGATGCCCACACGCCCTGTTCAGTGCTTGAGTGTTGGAGACTCTGGTGCAATCAACTGAGCCCTAGTTTGATCTCTAGCTATGAGCAACAATTGGTTGCCAACATGTGTCAACTTTAAGAATAGCTGAATTCATTTATGGGACTAGCTGAGTGCCCAAGACAAGGTAATTTGAGGAGTACGTACAGTCTGGTCACATTAGTCACAAACTGATGCCACCTGGTGAGCACAAGTGGAGTTACAGGGAATCGACTGAGAGCCGGCAGGACGACTGCTTATGAGGAAGGTTTAGATTCTGTCAGGGGTATTTTTAGTAAAAGTCAGGGACAGGTTGCAGGCAATAAACAAAAATTAATGGAAACCCGCGGCCTGTCCCTGACTTTTCCTGAGGGAAGGGGGTATTAACACTGGGAGTGCTACCGGCGGCTGACTGATGGCAGGGGCCACTGCTCTGGCAGCCCTGGGGAATGCTGCTCCGTGCCCTCTGTGCCAGAATCGTGTCCTTACTTGTGACATTTGCGGCTGGCGAGCACTCTGTCATGTTTAGGGCAGGACACACAAGTTTAGTCATGGGAAAAAGAACAACTTTCTGAGTGCCCCACGGTATCTAGAGCTCTCTTTCACTGCAGAATCATTCAGAAAGGACGGACTTCTCCTCTTCCCAGGGGACCAGCGCAAGGCCCCCCCACTTAATGTCACATTTAGAGCCTCAAAATGGGATGTAAGCAGGATCTCAGTTGGGTCTAGGTCTCATGCTGCCTTCCAAATGGACGAACATTTCACCCGGAGCTACTTCAGCCTACTCTGGGTTTATCTAGGTCATCACAGAAAATGTGGGAATCTGCCTGTCAGTTATCTAGCTCCTTATTTAGAACCAACACTAAACACAGCGTAGCTAATTATTATCACACACAGACCGTTTCGCTCAGTTTCAGGGAAGGTTGAGCAGACGTGCCAGACACTTTTTTAAAAAAAGCATTACAATCAATTTTAGATTTTCAGAAATCAAATTTTAAAACCATGGAAATTGAAAGTTAAGATTCAGCTTTAACTAAAGTCACCCAGAAGTTAAACTTTTCCAAACCACTCTTGCAAACCACACTCAGGGTCACCCAAACAGATGTAACTCCATCACAGCAGTGTGGAAAACGTTGCCCACATCTCTTGAGCATTAAACACACACCTCTGGTGTTAAGCAGAATGCTTTGACTGGAGACTGAACTCTGCTGGTGCCATGCTCAGTTTTAGGTACCTATATGGCCTCATAATCATAGTGTCTGGGCTCTTCACAACCTTTCGTGTATTTATGCTCACAACCCCTCTGTGAGGTAGAGTCCTACTATTATCCCCATTGTACAGACAAGGACTGTAGTCACAGAGAGATGTTTTCTACAGGGATTGAGGCACCCAAAGATTCAGATAAGTGCCTAGAAGATTTTAAAAGGCAACTAGGTGCCTAACTCCTATTGAAATCAATGGCATGTGGGCACATCTGAAAATCCCACTAGGTGCTAATCTGCATCTTTAGGCACCTAAATAGCTTTAATAATTTGTCCCTCAGTGACTTACCCAACGTCCCGCAGGACATCTGTGGCACAGCAGGCTACTGCTGTAACCACTGGACCATCCTGCCTCTCTAATCTCATGATCTCAGCCTAGAGTGTGTACATGAAGGCCTGTGACCAACCCCCACCCCTGTGCAGTCTGAATACAAACCTGGAGAGCTACCAACACCTCCACCATTTGGGCTAACGCCCCAACTCCAGGACATGCTTACATTTGTATGCATTTGTATGTAGGCAGAAGTGACCATGAGATGGTCAAGTTCATGATCCTGAAGAAAGGAAGAAAGGAGAACAGCAGGATATGGACCATGGACTTCAGAAAAGCAGACTTTGACTCCCTCAGGGAACTGATGGGCAGGATCTCCTGGGAGGCTAATATGAGGGGGAAAGGAATCCAAGAGAGCTGGCTGTATTTTAAAGAAACCTTATTGAGGGCACAGGAACAAACCATCCCAATGTGCAGAAAGAATAGGAAATATGGTAGGTGTCCAGCTTGGCTTAACAAAGAAGTCTTTGGTGAACTTAAACACAAAAAAGAAGCTTACAAGAAGTGGAAGCTTGGTCAGATGACTAGGGAGGATTATAAAAACACTGCTCAAACGTGCAGGAATGAAATCAGGAAGGCCAAAGCACAATTAGAGTTGCAGCTAGCAAGGGACGTGAAGGGGAACAAGAAGGGTTTCTACAGGTATCTTACCAACAAGAGGAAGATTAGGGAAAGTGTGGGCCCCTTATAGAATGAGGGAGGCAACCTAGTGACAGAGGATGTGGAGAAAGCTGAGGTACTCAATGCCTTTTTTGCCTCTGTCTTCACAGACAAGGTCAGCTCCCAGACTGCTGCACTGGGCGACACAGAATGGGAAGGAGGTGAACATCCAGCAGTGCTGAAGGAACAGGTCCAAGACTATTTAGAAAGATTGGACATACACAAGTCCATGGGGCCGGATGCAATGCACCCGAGGGTGCTGAGGGAGTTGGCTGAGGTGATTTCAGAACCATCGGCTATTATCTTTGAAAGCTCGTGGCAATTGGGGGAGGTCCCTGATGACTGGAATATAGTGCCCATCTTCAAAAAAGGGAGGAAAGAGGATCCAAGGAACTACAGACCGGTCAGCCTCACCTCAATCCCTGGAAAAATCATGGAGCAGGTCCTCAAGGAATCCATTTTAAGGCACTTGGAAGACAGGAAGGTGATCAGGAACAGTCAACACGGATTCACCAAGGGAAAGTCATGCCTGACCAACCTGATTGCTTTCTATGAAGAGGTGACTGGCTCTGTGGATGTAGGAAAGGCGGTGGACGTGATATACCTTGACTTTAGCAAAGCTTTTGATACGGTCTTTCACAGTATTCTTATCAGTAAGTTAAGGAAGTCTGGGTTGGATGAATGGACTATAAAATGGATAGAGAAGTGGCTAGAGCATAGAGCTCAACGAGCAGTGATCAATGGCTCCATGTCTAGCTGGCAGCCGGTCACAAGTGGAGTGCCCCAGGGGTCAATCCTGGGGCCGGTTTTGTTCAACATCTTTATCAATGATCTGGAGGATGGGGTAGATTGCACCCTCAGCAAGTTTGCGGATGACACTAAGCTAAGGGGAGTGGTAGATACCCTGGAAGGTAGGGATAAGATAAAGAAGGACCTAGACAAATTAGAGGATTTTGCCAAAAGAAATCTGATGAGGTTCAACAAGGACAAGTGCAGAGTCCTGCACTTACGACGGAAGAATCCCATGCACAGCTATAGACTGGGGACCGACGAGCTAGGCAGCAACTCTGCAGAAAAGGACCTGGGGGTAACAGTGGATAAGAAGCTGGATATGAGTCAGCAGTGTGCCCTGGTTGCCAAGAAGGCTAATAGCATATTGGGCTGCATTAGTAGGAGCTTTGCCAGCAGATCGCAGGAAGTGATCATTCCCCTCTATTCGGCGTTGGTGAGGCCGCATTTAGAATATTGTGTCCAGTTTCAGGGCCCCCACTACAAAAAGGATGTGGACAAGTAGGAGAGAGTCCAGCGGAGGGCAACAAAAATGCTTAGGGGGCTGGAGCACAGCACTTTTGAGGAGAGGCTGAGGGAACTGGGCTTATTTAGCCTGCAAAAAAGAAGAATGAGGGGGGATTTGATAGCGGCCTTTAACTACCTGAAAGGGGGTTCCAGGGAGGATGGAGCTAGGCTGTTCTCGGTGGTGGCAGACGACAGAACAAGGAGCAACGGTCTCAAGTTGCAGTGGGGGAGGTCTAGGTTGGACATTAGGAAAAAGTTTTTCACTAGGAGGATGGTGAAGCACTGGAATGGGTTACCTAGGGAGGTGGTGGAATCTCCATCTTCAGAGGTTTTTAAACTATGGCTTGACAAAACCTTCGCTGGGATTATTTAGCTGAGGTTAGTCCTGCTCTGAGCAGGGGGTTGGACTAGATGACCTCCTAAGGTCCCTTCCAACTCTATGATTCTATGATTCTTAAGACCAGACCTGCATCCTGAAAGGCCACACACACATTGTGGAGGCAGGCAGTGGGGAATGGGGTGGCTGGAATTTCCTTAAATGTTCAAAACTGAGGTGACAATTGTTTTTGTTCAAAATCTTGTGATATTTTTAAGCCAGGCTTGTCATGTATTTGGAGCTGACTCATGAGTTCTGAGCACTGGGGTAGGCACTGCTGAATGTGAGATCGGCGTCATTACCTCCGAGCTCCTGCCGTTCAGTAAAAATGGCTTCCTGTCACGGAACATTCCCATCTTCACTCCTAAAAAGAAGACATTCTCCGTCATCTTTCAGCTCAGTTTTTGAGTGCAGTAATTCTGCAGTGCATCTAACAGGAGTGTAAGGGGAAATGAAAATGGCAAATGCACGCACAGTACCTGCTTGATGTGCTTGCCTCATCCTGAAAGGAGAAATGGGAAACTATCAATAATATTCTATAATTTAATAAAGCCATGTTAAAAAAAACATCCAGTGACCATTCCCTATGGGTGTGCCACACACTTTCAGAAAACCCCTCTTCCCATCAGGGCAATCCTATTTCAGAATGGGAAATTTCCAGCCATCCCTGCTTCCCAATGTATTTATGAATTTCATTCATCTGAGGAAATAAGGTAGCTCACTTATTCTCCCCTCTGTGGCTAAGTTTTCCTAAAAACACTACTACGCACCTTTATCAACCACAGAAGGTGATGCTTCTATATGAACCAGCATTAGCCAGATTAAGTCACAGATTCACAATTGATGAGGCCAGAAGGGACCATTCTGATCATCTCGTCTGACCTCCTGTTTTGAGCACAGGCCAAAAATCATCATCAACTGGTGTCTGAGCTAGAGCAGATCTCTGAGAGACGCCCAGCAATGATTTAAAGACTCCAAGTGACGGGGACCCACCACAACGCTTGGTAATTTGTGACAGTGGTAAATCTCCCACATGGTAACATATGTGCACCTTATTTCTAGCCTAAATCTATCTTGCTTTCACTTCCAGCCATTAGATCTCACTCTTCCTTTGTCTGCTGGATGAAATAGTCCTTTCCCAGACTTCCCTTCACTCTGCAGGGCTAATAGGATTAAAAAGTTGAAAAATCATATCTTAGTAACTAAACCAAGTAGCCCTGATTCTGCTATTGGCATAGGGATGTACCTCAGTGAAGAATTTACTTGAGAAATAAGGGAGGTCCATGGAGCTCAGACAATCCCATATGGCAAAAGGGGACACAGACTATACTGAAGAGGGGATGCTCTCAGAGCAAGGGGAGGCCTTCAACCACCATGTGTCAGAAGTCAAGGTTGGGGAGAGAGAGAGAAAGCAGGAGGGTCTCTGCCTTGCTGAGATGCTGAGCAGACCTCAGTCACATGTCTACACTAGCAGCACTGCAGTCGAGCATCTCTATCAATACAGCTGCACCGCTGCATGAAGACACTCTATGCCAATGGGAGAGAGCTCTCCCGTCGGCATAAAAAAAACACCCCATGAGCTGCAGAAGCTATGTCAGCAAGAGAAGCTCTCCTGCCAACATAGCACTGTGCACACTGGCGCTTATGCTGCCATAAATTATCTCACTCTGCAGGAGATACTCACACCCCTGAGCTGCATATGTTTTACCAAGTAGGCTGTAGTGTGGACATGGTGATAGAAGGAGTGAGACCAGACATAAGGGATCACGGGCAGTTTGTCTCAGGACTGTTTGTGATTTTGTGAAGCTCCGTAACTCTCGGTAGTAACACACAAGTCTCGGTAGTGCTTCTTTAAACACACAAGTACCTGTGGTTAAGAAATCCCTTTGCTAAGCCCATGTTCCTGGCTCCCCTGACACATTGTCTGTGAAGGGGTCACATCGAGCAACTCAGAGTGCCCCACAGACAATAGAGACCTGGAAATCTATCAGAGCGGAGAGAGAGAGAGAGTAACCAGCTGGGAGCTTTAAAACAGAAACTAAAAGAGAGAGTTAGCAATGGGGGGGGGGGGGGGGGGGGGGGGGGGCAGGCCAGGGTTCCAGACAGGGCTGGGGAGGTGAGTTCTCTCTGGAGCCTGGGGCGTGCCCTGGCTTTATGACAGCTTGGGCAGTTAACTGCAAAGGGGCAACCGAGTTAACTGCAAAGGAAAAGAGAGAGAGAGAGAGTTAGCAATGGGGGGGGGGGGGGGGCTCATGGGGTCTGCAGGTGGGAGTGTGTCAAAGCCCTGGTCTACACTTATGAGCTGGCTGTGCTACCGGTCACTCACGTAGCCAGCTGCTCCCAGTCAGTCGATGGGAGTTACGCAATAAGCTACACACCAGGTGGGTAGTAGCTTGTGTAACTCCAGCCATCGACTGCTGTGCTTCCCTTCTGCATGGCGTCTTCACTGCACTGCGTTCCCATAGAGGCAGCGCCTCGCCACTTGAGGGGGTGGTTTACCAGCCTTGACTTCTGGATCGATTGAGTAGGTCTTCATTGACCTCTCAATCGATCCAGATAGGTCGATCTGACGGCGAAGATGTTATAGACATCATCTGAGACACTCAGAGCTAGAGTCTGAGGCTTGGCCTACAGTGGCAACGGAGGTCGATGTAATGTCACTTACGTCGATCTCCGTAACCCTGTGTCTACACTGGCACCGCAGTTCCATCGACTCAAATCGCGGCAAAAGTTGATGTAATAAAACCACCTCCGCAAGTGGCGTAGTGCCTAATTCAAATTTATTGGCTCGATTTTGTGTCAGTGTAGACAGGACATAACTTAATGCGACGTTAACGGCCTCTGGGAGGTACCCCCCAATGCCCCATTGAGACCGCTCTGAACATTCGCCCTCCCCCTATGGCCCAGGAAAATTTGAATGTTCATTTCCTGTGCAGCCAGCGTGGAGAGAGCTTTGTCGCTGTACTCCGCATGGCAACGGCAAGGCCCAAACGCGCTCCAGCATGGAGTCGACTAGAGGTCTTAGATCTCATCGGGCAGTGGGGCGAGGAGTCCATTCAGGCTCAGCTCAGAGCCAGCAAAAGGAATTTAGACATTTGGGGAAGATATCGCAGGAGGAAAGCCGACAATTATACAGTGACAGGAGACCTTGGCGTTCCAAAACTAAATGCCGTGTAAAGCACTGAACTGCATATTGGCAACATCATATGTCCAAATATAGAAACCGTATGTCCTTCTAGCCACAAACCATCCCTGGTTTTACCATTCGTTTCCTAGCCTGTCTGTAACCAGCCCAGCTCCAGAATTTAATCCCTGGATTGTGACTGGATTGTGTCTCACGCAGCACTTTTCCCATGGTACCGAGCTGTACAGTTTGATCATCAACAGCACCTTTCCCCCGTCGGTTCGCATGCGACGAAATTGCTGTTTGCCAATATGGACCGAGACACCGAATCCTGCCCAGCCTGTTCATCACCTGCTCTTTCTCTCAGCCAAAGCGAGCTTTTATACCGTTTCCTCTCCCAGCAGGCCTTACTACGAGCCTGTCCCACCATGCTGCTCATGCACCTGCCTGTGCTATCGTATGGAGAGCGTACGGCCCATCTGCCCCATTGTCGTGGGCTGTGTGATCACCAAGGGTGAATTCAGGCCAGGGGTAGTTGCATTTGGGCAGGAAAAGGAATATGGATGAGGACACAGTTGGAAAATAAATACAAAGGCCGTGGATGGATTTTAAGCAGCAGGCTCCAAATGTTATGAAACCTAAACACAGGGGCTGCCCGCAGCCTGGGAGGGTCCCGGGTTCCAGAGAATCCCAGGGGAGGAGATATCGTCTGTCCTTCAGCCAGCGTCTCTCTTCCTGCCTGCTGGCATCAAGTTCCCCCACTTGCTGAGGTAGCTTTGCAAAGCCCCGTTAAAAGGCCAACGCCCATGTCAGTCAGGTTACAGCCACTTTGCTTTGCCTTCCATTTCCTTTCCTGGAGCAGCTGGAACTGACAATATCGTGGCTTATAAAAGCACATTCTTCTCTTCCCAGTATTGTAAACCTGCAACAGCAACAAATACATAATTTAAAAAACCTACACAACTGTTAAAGCAACTTCAACTAGCAGTGATAATCCAGCCCCGAGCAGTACACTCCAGGTGGCACAACAAATCTCTGGCAGTGCTAGGAATTAAACCCAAATTCTCCAAGTCACAGCCCAGGGCCTTAACTACAAGGCCAGTCATCCATTTTAAATGGGAGCTGCATCATTCACTGAGTTAAAAGAACTCAGATGGACTCACCAGTTGTTGAATTCGGTGCCGTTGGTCCATTTCCAGGGCTGGCCTGGTTCCCTGTGGAGGCCGATCCAATAGCCATCGGAGCCTCTATAGCGCATCACAAAATCCTTGGTTAAAAAAATAAAAATAAATGTGTTTACACACCATTTCAGGTGCGCACTGGATTCTCTGAGCTGCTACGCAAGACGCTGGGCAGGTGGTCAGGGTTGGGAATTCTACACAGAGAAATGACAATCCAGACTCAAAGACAACACCCATCCGCTCCATGAACTATAGGGAAATCAGCCGATGTGTGGACATCATGCTAAGACTAGTCTGTTGTCTTTAGTAGAGCTGGCGGGAGATTTTTCCATCAAAATATTTCTGTGACGGAAAGAGTGTTTTCTGCAAAAATGATTTTTTCCAAAGGTAAATGTCGATTTTACCTAAATTTTTCAATTTTCCACTAAGCAGTGATTTTGTTTCAGATCAGTTCAACATTAGTCTGTAGCCAGATGAGCTACCAGGGTACCTCATGGGAGCTGTAGTTTGGGTGCCTGCTACCTCCATTCTCCTCTATGAGCTAGGTTCCCCCAGACCACATCTCTTATAATGCATCATGGTTTCCTTACTGGCTAGGCCACTGCTCTGCATCATGGGAGATGTAGTCCAGTCAGGGATCCTGGCACACAGAGGAGAATGGGGGCACAAGGCACCCAAACTACAACTCCCATGAGGAACCACAGCTGTTGTTCAATGTTGAACCATGCTGAAACAAAATGTTTTGATCTGTGAGTGTGAAAAGAAATTGGTTTGATCAAATGTGAAAACCAGACATTTGGACATATTTTTGGAACTGAATGTAAAGTTAAAAGTTGAATTTCAGCTTCTTCGCCTGATTAATATTTTGACATTCATTTTTATCCTGAATTTCGCAGAGGATGGAAATTCTAATTTTTAACCAGCTCTAGTAATTGGCAGCTACCTGGCTCAGATTCCCAGCTTCATTCCAAACCTTTATCATTCCTGCATTCTTACCTAGTCCCACACTTTTAATGAGAATCTCTTGCTGTTTGGTGCTTTTCTGAACACCCCAGCTCCTGGAGTCAGGTGATTACAAGAGACTCTCCTCTTTCACAAGTTTCTAATCCTCATGGTGGCAGAGAAAAACTTGAAAATGTGACCCACTAAAAGTTTTGATACCAGGAAACAAATTAAAAGCCTTCAAAGCTATACTTTTAAAGCCAATCTCATGGTTTCGGGGGTTCTGACTGCTGATTTTTAAATACCTGGGTTGGCAATGCTGCTCCTGTCACATAGAAGGGGCTGGAAAGCAACTGGATTCTTCCACTGGGAATTCCCCGGCAGTTGAGGTCAGCATATAAGCCCCACAGCACTCTGACACACAGTCCCTAGTGTACAGGCAGGATGGACAGTGCCTGGAGCATTCTTCACCCCGGCTATTCTTTGCTGTAGAAGCAGCTATGGGATGTTGCCTTAAATTCAAGCAGCATCTGGGGCCATGCCAGCCCCAGGGCAAAACCAGCATAAATCTGCTTTTGCCACACCCCCCATGCAGTTCACAACCTGGGTCTCACCATTTCCCGAACACTGTCAATCACAGCCAGCGAGGTGTTGAATGCAGCGCAGTTGCTCTGGCTAGAGGTCCAGTTTGCTTCAACCTCTGAGAAATAGTAACACTTCCCTAGGTACCCGAGCCAGCCCTCTGGGCAGGTGGCCACTGGGCAGACAGGATCAGCTGGACACAGCTCACATTTCTTTGCTGGGGATGAGAAAGCACCAGGTAAGAGATTTGCTGTACCCAAGGGGACAAGTCAGTCACTCACAGCCACACACAGTCAGTTAGTGTCTCTCCCCTTCCACAACAGAAGGAGGCTAACACCTATTCACCATGTTTCCAGACCATATCTCCTTTGCTGTTGCCCAAATTTAGCCCCACATGCGCATACAGGTGAGATACTAGAGGTAGAATAGGAATTCCTGGGATGATGCGGCCAGCCACCAGGTGGCGCTGTAGTCTGTTTGAACATAACACAGGAGGGGAAAAGATCCTCCGGATCCTTTCACTGAGGAAGGAGCAGGGTAGCTTTCAGGAAGGCTTGGATCCTACGAAGCTGGCCAGCTCTGCAAAAGACTGGACTTTGTGGGGAAAGCGGCTTTATTAGACAGGAACGGTAGGTGTGGACCCAGGTGTGCATTTTATTTTGTATTGTTACCATTTGTTTCCATCTGGCTCTCTCAATTCTAATGAAATCTTTATTGTTTCCTGAATAAATTGTCTCGTTTTACTAGATATGCTCACAAGTGCTGTGCATGATATATGAGTAGCAATTTAAGGTAAAGCTAGTAAATCGGGGATTTCTGTGAGTAGCCAGTGTCAGGGCTGGATATCATAGGGGAACGTTGCAAAGGGAGGTGGGGACTGTGGTGCACCTATTGTTACCTGCAAGGCAAAGGCAGGGTGGCCTGGAGGAGAGGCTGAAAGGCTGGTGGTGTTAGGGAGTGGACACCCAGCTGAACACAGGTGCGACTCCCTCCCAATGGAGACAGAGGTAACATGGTGACTCACAGCCCTGGGTAACCAGGTGTGTTTAGGTGACACAGCAGCACGAGCCAACAGCCAGGGGAACCTGGGCACTGTGGGGTGGGGGAGACCCTACAGAAAACCCCATGGCTCAGAAGAGTCCAATGTGACTATTGAAGCGGGGGGTGCTTATGGAGGCGGGGGGTAGAGGGGAGAAGGTGGGTGGGATTGTGACATTTCCAGCACTGAATGTAAGGCACAGAGACAGGGTCACTGCTGGCTCTAGACTCACCTAACTGTGCAGTGAGGATGATGATGATGAGGAGGAGGAGGAGGATGAGATTGAGAACCACACTCGGAACTCCCCAGTGAAGTGCCCCTGCTTTCAACCGAGATAGCAAACCTGTCATGGAAAAAGCCATTAATGCTCACGATGGTGCTATAGCAGAGAGGTCTCGGCCCTGCGATGATGAACAGCATCAGCTGGAGCTGGTTTAAAAACAAGATATTTTGCAGATACAGCAAGAAACTGAGAGAATGAAGTGAAATATTTCATTCCAAATAAGAGAAAAGTCACTTCAGCTTTTTAGAAAAAAACACTCAAAATGAACTCCCCCGCCCACCGCTTCCCCCCCACTTCCTGTTTTCAGAGATTTCCCCTGCCCCATGAAAAAGTTTCCAGTGAAAAAATGTTTATATAAAAAGGAAGAGAAGGGGGGGAGGAGACCCCAAAATTTTGAATAAAAAAAAATTGATTCTTCTCTTAGTTTCAAACACAAAATGGCCCCTAAAACAAATCACTTTTTTTCAATCTGAAATGAAGATTTGCTGTTTCCATTTGAAACCCTGAAAAATGTTAACAACAAAGTTGTTGATGGAAATTTGACCAGCCTGTCTTGCATTGAAGTGGAATGAATATGTAGGCACTTAAGCAGGGATCTCTGGATCTAAAGACACAGACCGCTCCTGCCTGAGCTAAAGGCAGTAGTACATTGGCTTTCAACACCAGAGGTCTGCAGAGCTCTGGAGGTCTGCAAACTAGGTCTAAGATTTTCAAAGGGGTCCACACCCCGGGTCAAAATATTTTAGAGGGACACAAATGGAAAAAGTAGTATACTGCAGGGAGTAGCTGACTTAAGTATCTTTTACATGGCGCCCCTAGAGGGAGACAAAGGCCATCAGGTGAGTCATTGCAAGTTCTACTTGGACAGGAGAGGTGTAAGAAGATCCCAAAGAGGCAGCTGTACCTGTACGACCAGCTTTCCTGCTCTTCCCACCCTCTGGAGGGATGATCTCATGAGTTGTTTCCATTTGTTTCATTTGGGTTTCCTCCTGGGAACCCACAAGTGGATCCGGCTCCATCTTCTCAACAGGACACGACTCACTCCACACTTTGTCTGTCTGGGAACGAGACGTGGACTCCAAAACCAGAGACATGTTCACACGGGAAGCACCTTCCCGCAGTGACCAAGGCTCTGTTCACAGTGGGTCTGGCAGTGCTGGCCGAGCCCTTCTGAAGGACAACTACAAAGCAGCTCCCTCGATTGCGGCTCAAGTGCAGTTTGGCTACGTGGGGTGATCGAAGAAACCCCCTTTCAAATATAATTTGATTGTGAGTTTTGCACGAATACCCCAACAAGCCAGGCTGTGACTGAGCTGTATTTGAATGAACTGAGGTATCCTTGACACAGCTTTTATCCCCAGAGTCACCCTGGCCTGAGCAGGCGCTGACCAAACCAATTCCAGGTTGCCGAATCTTCCTTGTGTGTTTCTTTCTGCCGAAACCCTGTCTGGTCAGTACTGGAGGGTTTGCTGTGGAGAGAAGGGTCAGGGTTATTCTGGCTCGCTTGACTTGCTGTTTGATCCATCCAGCCATAGCCAGGCACCACAGGTCATTTATAGCTGCCGGTGCTAGCACTGCCCTGGTTTCCATAGAGCAATTTTCATCTGAAGGATCCCAAAGCACTTGACAAACGTAACCACACCGATGCATGTGCTGGGCTGGAGTTACCGCCATGTGGAGAGAGCGGGGCCAGATCCTGAACTGACAGGAGTGATCGCTTCCCCCTTATGGAAGTAGTTTACAAGAAGTAGTTAGGGTTCAATGGGAGAGCCGGGAATTTCACATATGGATAGGCCTTTCCCGCTTTCTGCCCTTGGGGGATGCCCCATGAAGTCCCAGCACCATGGCAGGACAGAGACTGGGAGAGCAGCACCAGACACAGAGATTCCCAGCTGAGACTTATGACAGCAACAGAGCTCTCAGCTGAGTAGATCTGAGGTGAGCACCCCATCTTCCATAGCAGCCAGCACCAGCTGCTTCAGAGGAAGGGGCAGGACACCCCTGTAGTGGACAGTAATGGAATAACCTGACCCTGGGACAGATTCCTCCCTCATTCCCATTGGTTAGAAGCTGGGCCTTGTACCTTGCCACAGGAGGGTTTAGAGCCCTTCCCACTCCAGGTTAATTTGCAATACTGGCTGTTATAATGCTGGATGGTCCCATTATCCCTCTAAATGCCAAGAGCTTGGCAGGATTCAGAAAAGATTGATCCATGAGATCTTGTGGCAGGGAGTTCCACAGGCTAGTAGAGCCTTGTACGAAAACATATTCCCTTTCATCAGATTGGAATTTGCCACGTTTTCAAATTAGAGGGGAGTGGCTCAGATCTGGCTTTTGGGGAAGCAGAATGAAAGCCATTACAAAATGGATTTGATAACATCCACCCCCTTAGCGAAAGGGATGTGCAATGTCATTTCAATCAGTTAGGCAATAAGCAAACAGATCCATCAATCAATTAATAGAAGGTAGTTAACTACACACACCCATCTGATAACTTCTCTAGGTATTAGCAGATCAGTGGGACAAATATGGGGTGTGTAACTGCTACCTCATTTCATCTGGAATTGCTCGACAGTCCCTATTTTGTCTCATAACCAGGCTTGGCAGAATTCCATGTTTCTCTCTTTATACATCTCAATGGAGAACGCTCATGTTGATTTTTAAAGAATTTTTTTCTGATCCATTTACATTTTCATAGTAGCACAAAGTCAAGGGGGCGGAGCAGACAATTATTTAGTGACAGGAAACGTTGAGGTTCCAAAAGTAACCGCTGTGTAAACCACTAAACCGGATATTGTCAACATCACATGTCAAAATACGGAACCCGCATGTCCTTCTAGCCACAAACCATCCCTGGTTTTACCATCCGGTTCCTAGCCCGTCTGTAACCAGCCCAGCTCACAAGTCTAACCCTGGATTGTGGCTTTATTAAAGTCTCTCGCAGCACTTTTCCCACGGTACCGAGCTGCACTGTTTGATCATCCACAGCAATTTTTCCCCGACGGTTCGCGTGCAGCGAAATCGCTGTTTGCCAACATGGACCGAGACACACCGAGTCCTGCCCGGCCTGTTCATCACCTGCCCGGGCAGAGGGAGCCGGGAGGAGAAAGTGCAGCAGTTCCCTTAGTACGAGTCCCCTGGGCGCATGCAGGGAGCCCATTTCTCTCTGCCCGGCCCCTTGGCCCGTCACTGCCCCTGCCCCGCGGGGTAGAAAACGCTGCCCGGTGACAATCCTGCCCTGCCTGGTCCACACGCGCCTCGCCACCGACCCAGCGCCAGCCGCACCCGGCCTGGGACGGGGTCAGCAAACCAGAGAATCGCTTCCCTCCAACAGCGAGGAAGGAAAGAACAGAGGAAGGAAGCCGGCCTGTCCCGGGGTCAGGGACTCCGCCTGGGTCCCTGCGGCAGCTTCGCTTCGCCTCGCCCGCAGCCCCTGCTCGTCCGCCTCTTCCCGCCTGGCTTTTTAATTCCCTTCTCTCCTCCCCCATTTCCTCCTCCTCTTTTGTCTCCACCCACCCACCCCCGGCACTGATCACTTGGTGCTGCCTTCGTGGGCGATTTCTGTGTGGTTCAATCCCCTGCGCCGCGCCGCCCCAGCTCTCCCTGCAACCCCTGGCTCGTAACTGGGCAAATGAGCTGGGAGCAGAGCTGGATTCACAGACAGCAGGGGGGAGGCAGGACGGAGCCAGCCCGACTCCCCCACCCTGTCTGCAGCTCCCTGCTCACCTGGTCCGCAGCCCCCCGGCCAGCTCGGCGCAGGACAGATCAGCCACGGAAGGTTAGTTTCACCCGGGTTTGCAGAGCAGCCCCAGGGCTGGAGGAGCAGCCCCAGCAATCCGGAGAAGCAGCAAGAAGACGCTGGGTCCAAGTTACAGGAAAACTGTTCTGACTCCTCCCCCTGCTCTGATTGGCCGCTCATTGTTTTAGGGCTGGCCCGCCAGGAGCCAAAGAAATCCCAGGCTCCGGAAGCATCAATGATGGACCGTGGAAGCCAACAGCGGCCCTGGCCAATCCCAGCAGCGCTCGGAGCCCGGCGTCAAGCCCACAGGCGGCTCCAGCCAGGCGCGCGACAGACTGTGGTTTCCCCGGGTCCCGGAGCCCGGGCAGGACCTGCAGAAATAAGGCGGCTCCCAGCGGGGCGGGCGGTGAGAGCAGGGCCCAGCAGCCCGGGGCGGATCGATGAGCCGCTCCCCAGCGTGACCCGCGTGCGGCGCTGCCTCGCCCCTTCCTGCGAGGAACAGCGGGGGCGCCTGACTCAGGTTTCCCGCAGCCCCTCTGAGGCCAGGACAACACACGCCACCCGAGTAACCGTCATTCACCTGCTCCTGGGCCTCCCCCTGCTCACTGTGGGTCCGCACGGGTGGCCCTGGGCTTTGAGTCAGCCGCCTTCATTTCCTTCACAGCCTCTGGTGAGGAACCCGACACACACACACCCACACACACACACTCCGCCTGCTCCTCCAGCACACTCTGCACGGGAGTAATATCCTCTGTTTGCCAAAACAGGATCTTTATCAGGACGATTCACAATTCATCACTACCCCATTGAAGCCTGCAGTCGCACTGCACTACCCCCGAGCTCCCATGTGCTAGGCTCTTCTATGGACCCCATTACAACAGCATCTAGTCACCCTGACCCTTTCATGTGTTTAGCCCGACAAGGCAGGGCAGTGCTCCCTATATTATCCCTGTTACAGATGGGAACCAAGGCCCAGGTTCATTTCAGTGGGACTTAGGCAACCTTAATACCATGGAAGAGCTGGACCTAAGAGACTCACTCAAGGTAGTGGAGGGAATCAAAGCCGGGTTTTGCAGGTCCCAGACTAACATCCTAATGCCTGGGCCATCCTTCCGCGCTTCAAGGCAGGGAGGCCTGGACACACAAAGGGCGATGTGATGCCGAGTCCCAACACCCAACTGGGACTTCGAGAAAGATCACGGGAACAACAGCGGGATCCAGCAAGCCTGAGTTCAGCCCCCAGGCTTCCCTACACCATGAATGGGGAGGGAGAGAGATTGGCATTCACAGCAGCCAGTATGCTAGGCAGGGAGACACCTAATGAAGCCAATGGGAGATGAGAAGGGTCTGCCCTAAGCCCCACCCCTCTGAGGGAGCATGGCAGCCAGACACCCAGCTCTGCTAGCTATCCACGCAGGGCATGCCTCTCCGGAGTGAATGTGAGCCGCCTGCGCAGTTTCATGTGAGATAGAGATAGGCAGGTGTCTGTCTCCATGCCAAGCAGCTGGGCGGGGAAGATGCCTATGAGCTGCCAACTTGAGGCTATGAAAAAAGCCTGCAGCAGCCTAGGATTGCGTTAGCGAGGTATTTCCAGGGAAGCATTAGCGCCGTTCGTTAGTACTGACCGTCAGGGCAGGGCAGCGCTGGAATAAATTGCCCAGGGAGGCTGTGGAATCTCTGTCATTGGAAATCTTTAAGAGCAGGTTGGACAAACACCTGTCAGGGAAGGTCTAGATAATACTTAGTCCTGCCTTGAGTGCAGGGGACTGGACTAGAAGACCTCTCGAGGCTACGATTGTATGGTTATACAAAGCAGGCGTGAGAGCTGCTCTGGAATACTGCGTGGGCAGGTCTGGTCTCCCATGATTAAGAAAGATGAATTCACACTGGACCAGGTGCAGGGAAGGGCTACGAGGCTGATGCGAGGAATGGGAAACCTGCCTTATGAGAGGAGACTTAAGAAGCTTGGCCTATTAACCCGAACCCAAGGAAGGCTGCGGGGAGATGATTGCTCTCTGTTAGTACATCAGAGAGATCAACAGCAGGGAGGGGAAGGAGTTATTTGAGTCAAGGACCCATGTTGGCTCGAGAACAAATGGACATAAACTGTCCATCAATACATATGGGCTTGAAATTAGATGGTTTCTAACCGGCAGAGGAATGAAGTTCTGGAGCAGCAGGGCCAAAACACCTAATTTGTTTTAAGACTGAGCTTGACAAGTTTGAGCCGGGGTCAGTGTGATGAGACGGCCTACAATAACGTGTAGCCGATCTGCGATGGAGGGCTCCAAATATGCCCAGCGGCCGGTGATGGGATACGAGATGGGCAGAGCTCGGAGTTAGTGCAGAGAATTCCTTCCCAGGTGTCTGGCCGGTGGCTCTTGCCCACGTGCTCAGGGTCTAACTGATCGCCAGCTTTGGAGTCGGGAAGGAATTTTCCTCCATGTCTGGCAGAGACCCTGGGGAGGTTTTCATCTTCCTCTGCAGCACAGGACACAAGTCATTTGCTGGTTTGATCGAGTGTCAATGGTGGATTCCCTGTCACTTGAAGTCTTTATGGATAGAAAGACAGAGGGATGGGGATGGATGGACAGAAACAGAGGGAGGGGTGAGCATAGGATGGATGGATGTCTAGAAAGCTAGGTGTGTATGGGGATAGATGGACAGACACACAGATGATAACATCCTGCTGGAGCTGCCCCTGCAGGGATGGGGCCCTGGGAACAGAGGCCAAGGGGCTCATTCAGATACATTTTCGGGCTAGGATTTTCACAGCTGCCTAGGGTGTTTGGACACTCTGTTCCCATTAATTGTTAATAAAAGGGTGTCCAAACCCAATAAGTGGCTTTGACATGCCCAGCCTAAATCACTAGCTCTGGGATTGGGGTGGGAGGACAAAGGTGCTATTAAACCATCATTAGCCTCCGCACTCTCTGTGTGCCACACGCAGCTCAGCTGGAACGGAGGGGCTGGGTGTGAGAGAGAGAGCGAGGTATGTGAAGGGAGGGATGGACAGACAGCTGTCTCTGGGGATTGCCAGACAGATACAACAGCCTGTAGTTCTGGGGCTGACATAGATGAAGACTTGGATGTGCAAGACCAGAGCGTTACAGTCACCAGCTGCCTGTCGCACACTCACTGCAGGAGTTCCTAAAGGACCTGACCCAAGGGTCAAACCAGTTCTGGGTCAGACTATCCGTCCCCTCCCTTCACGAGGCCTGGGCCTGGCTGGATCTCACCCTGTGAGCGATTCCTTGAGTCAAACACTTTCCCTCCCCCCTGTGGGCGGAAGGGACCGGGGGAGGTTTGGAGGAAGGTTGGGATCCCAGTGGGAGCCCGGCTCAGTGTCAGATGATGCCGGGACCCCAGGAGGGATGATGGGGAGCCCAGCTGAGATGGGGGCTAGACGGGAGCAGACAGGCCGTTGGGCAGGGAGAGATTTGTGCATCCCCCAGTGCAGAGGTGGTAGCTGGAGCCCTGTGGTTAGGCTGGAGCAAAGGGGCCAGGCCAGAGCCCTGGGGATCCCCCGGCGCGCGGGGCAGGGGTGGAGGGGAGAAAAGAGCAGCCAGGGAGGAAGCAAGAGACCTGGAGGGGGCAGAGTCTGCACAGCTGGGAGGGGAGGAGACATGGAGCAGGAGAGGGGGATGGGCAGGGTCTAGCACAGCAGGGAGGATGAGGATGGAGCAGATCCTGGGATCTGGTCAGGGAGAGGCTGTCAGAGACCCTGACCAGGCCCCTGACAGCGGTGGAGGGGGCAGTCCCCCAGGGCAGAGCTAGAGGAGAGGTCGGGGACACGAATCCTGATAGAGCAGGGAAGAGCCGCCACCGACTGAGTGTGATTGACCCACCCGCGCTGACGGGGCCCTCTCCTTTGTCCAGCAGGACAAAAACCAAAGCCAGACCCAACAACTGCCATGGCCCTGGCTCTGTCTGCCCTGCCCCGGGGCTGTGACACTGGCGGTGACTCGCTGCAGCTCAGCCCGGCCCGCTGGGAACAGCAGGAAGGGAAACGCCCCAGCCAGCACCAGCCAAACCGGCTTCTCTGAGCTCAGGGAAGGGAAAGTGAAACTAACCCGCAGCGGCTGTTCCCGGCCCCGGCGGAGGAGCCATGGCTGCTGCCGGGGAGCTGGCCGGGAGCTTCCAGGACGAAGTGACTTGCTCCGTCTGCCTGGAGTATTTCACAGAGCCGGTGACTATCGAGTGTGGGCACAACTTCTGCCGAGCCTGCATCAGCCAGTGCTGGGGGGAGTCGGAGCCAAACTTCCCCTGCCCCCAGTGCCGAGAACCCGCCCAGCAGAGACACCTGCGGCCCAACAGGCAGCTGGGCAACGTGGTGCAGTTAGTGAAACGCCAGAGGCTGCAGGTGGTGCCGGAGCCTGAAGGCGGGAGAGTGTGTGAGAGACACCAGGAGGCTCTGAAACTCTTCTGTGAGGAGGATCAAGCCCCCATCTGTGTGATCTGCAGAGAGTCCCGGGCTCACCGCGCTCACACTGTGGTTCCCATCGAGGAGGCTGCCCAGGAGTACAGGGTAGGACGCAGTTATCGCCATGGCTGGGAGTTACAGGCCCAGCCTCTGCACTCACAGAGCCCCTGGCCTGGGTCTGAGCAGCCCCGGATTGGAACCTGGGCAGTGCCCGATCCCGGGACCAAAGAAGGTTCCTGGGGCTGATGGTGCTGGGGAGGAGCCGGGCTGGGCCCAGCAGCTCTGCCCGGGGCATTAACTAGGAGCTCGGGTCAGTCACTTTTCAGTGGGTTGGAGAAGGGAATGTGGTTCCCCAGCCTCTGCTCAGTGACGATCACAGGGCACAAAGCAAGGACCTGAACCAGCCCCCAGAGCCCTTGTCTGTGTTTGCAGGAGCAAATCCTGAGCCGCCTGCAGCGTCTGAGGGAGGAGAGAGAAGAGCTGCAGGGCCTGAAATCCGACTGGGACAAGGAGAGCGAGAGGCTCCTGGTAGGTGCCCTGCCCCGCCCAGCAGGTTTGCACAGGGGCGCCAGCGACAGCAGCAGGGGAGTCTCTGCCCTGTTTGGTGTCTGTAATTCAGGAGGGTGAAGGATTTCCAGGGTCGATGCAGTGAGGGAGTTTAGGGCATTTAAACAGTGCGGGGCAGACTCTGCTCTCAGGTACCTGGTGTAAATCAGGAGTGACCCACTGAAGTCAGTGGGGTTAGGGTCAGATGCTCTGTGACCCTGGTGTTAATTCCCACTGAAGTCAGGGGGTCACACAGGGTAGCTGGGAGCAGCCTCTGGCTCTGCCTCTGTAGCACTGGGGTGAGAGGAGACTAAAACTGCTGAATATGCACAGGTGTCGCAGGGGGTCGGGGGAAGCTGGGGAGACATTTGCTGCTCCCAGGGTTTGAGTGTCAGACATTTCCAGTGATGCCATCGGGTGGTTTGGGCAGCAGCGTTTGCCAAGGCCTGGTCTACACTGAAATCTGTTGCTGGTACCGTGATGGGGTTTGGGGGGATGATTTTTGGTGACATTTTTTACTCCTGGCCAGAGCCCTGGTGTAGACACAGTTCTACTGGCAGAGAAGTGACATGAAACGCTCTGTGCAGCCTGGACAAGGCTTCGTGCCATTTCCCATGATGCCCCGCTCTCCCCATGTTCCTGCCCTGTCCCTGCATCTCTTTGTGCCCCCCAGAGGCAGACTGAAGTGGAGAGGCAGCTGGTGGTGTCTGAGTGTGAGCAGCTGCGCCAGTTCCTGGCTGAACAAGAGCACCTCCTGCTGGCCCGGCTGGGGGAGCTGGACGAGGAGATCGGGAGGAGGAGGGAGGAAAACAGCACCCAGCTGTGCGAGGAGATTTCCCGGCTCAGCGCCCTGATCACGGAGCTGGAGGGGAAGTGTCAGCAGCCGGCGCCTGAACTGCTGCAGGTGAGACTGTGTCAGATGCACCCAGAGCCCAGTGCAGGGAGGGGGCGGCCCCTGAGTCACTTGGGGCTCACAGGGTAACTCAGTGCAGAGAGCGCGGCCTGGGGAGTCTGAAGGGCCAGGGGCCCCGAATCTGCAGAGAGACAGGAGTTTGGGCATCAGGGAGGGAAGGAGAGGGAGGCTGGTGAAAGGCTGTTCCAGCCCCAGGGCTCAGTGCAGGGGCCCGGCTGTTCCTACAGAGCAGCTGGTGGGAAAGGGGCTCTGCTCGCCCTGGCACAGCCCTTTAGTGCCTCCACCCCACTGGGGAGCAGCCTGTGGGGCTGGGGCTGTGGGAGCAGAGTGACCCGTCTGGGGCAGTGGCCGTGCTGGGACGTGGACACTGACTCTCTGCTCTGTCTCTTGTTCCCCTCTAGGGTGTCAGAAGCGCTGTGAGCAGGTACGTTCGGCTCGTCTTCCCCTCATGCCCCGTCGTGCTGGGAAGACGCTCAGAGACCCGACTACAGACCCAGCCCCCAGATCCCTGACCATGGGACGGTCTCACCCTCTGGATCCAGTCCCCCTCCCTCCCCATTGCCCTGGGGCTGCTGGAGCAGTGACTCTGAGACCCATCCTGGGGAGGGGATCGCCCCACAGCTCTGGGCTGGAGAACCCTCACTGGAGCCGGGCTGGCTCAGGGCATCATTACTGGGGCTTGGGCCTGTCACCCCGAGGGACCAGCTGGGACCTGGCCCCAGCTCTGTCATGACCCAAAGACTGTCCAGTGTGAGGGGGGCCCAGGGGCCTGTGGGGAAAGAGCCGAGTGTCCCAGCTCACACCTCAGAGGGGCTATTTCCACGTCCCAGAATGCCTCTCCCAGTGGGGAGTGACCAGGCCCCTTGGAGGCTAAAAGGAGACGCTGAGGAGTGGCTGGGCTTGGAGAATGGGCCCCTCTCTCAGCTCTGGGAGCGACCCTCCAGGTCCTGGTGGGAAACGTGGGCCGGGCCGGGTGTGAGGGGAGCTGGGGCTGGCGCTGCCCAGGCTGTGTTTTCTCTCTGGATGGAGAGAGGCTGCCAGTACCCAGGCTGGGCCCCGGCAGGTTGTGCAGGCACTAAATTCCCTGGGCAGCAGAGGTCACGGCCCTGTTAGCTCTGCCTGTGGCCCCAGCTCCCACCCGCTACCCTTTCTGGCTTTGCGGGGGGACTTAGGGCCGAGGAGGGAGAGGAATAAACACACTCGTGTCTCTGCAGGGGAGAGAAGGCGACATCTCCACATTCGGTGCCCAAATCCCCTGAGCTGGAAAAGAGAATCCGGGATTTCGCTCGAGAGAACAATCTCCAGGTGGCTGTAACGAGATTCCTGGGTAAGGGACGCTCCGAGGGTTTCTCTCTTACAGTGTCCGGGCAGGGACAGGTGGGGGACTCCCACGGGAAAGCTGCAGAGCTGAGACTGCAGGAGGGGAGGCCCCCATTGGTTGGGTTGTTGTCAGTCCCTGAGTGTTCATACTGAGAGGGGCAGATCATTCGCAGTCACTGCCACTCTGGCCTGGCCAGCTGAGCTCAGGGGCTGACTCTCCTGCAGCTGCAGCTGTTCAGAATTTCTGAGTGTTTCTCTGCGGCTCCGATTTGCTGCTCACTGCTCTAGCTCTGCAGTTCAGCCAGCTGAGGTTGAACATGGAGCTGCCACGAGGATCCACAGGGCGAGAATCTGGTCTGTGGGTCCGTGGGCAATTGCTGCATCCACAGCCGCAGCCAGCACTGCTGGTGGGGCAGCCATTGATGGGCTGTGAGCTTGTGGGGCCAAGCACCCCTGGATGTCCTGGGTCCTGCCCAGAGGCCCTGGCTGGCAAGGCTCCCCACCCTTGGCCCAGGCAAGCTGTTTAAGGCCTAGAGGAAACTCCTGGAGGCTGCCTTGGTACAAATGTAATTCCCTGACCTGCTGCTGGGTTAGACCCTCCCTTGGTCTTGCTTCTTTGCCTTGTTCCAGCCCTGTCCCAGCCTTGCTTCTGCCTTGGACCCAGCCCTGCTCCTGCCTTCCTTGACCCCGATAACCTATTCTAACTCTCAGCTCCCATTCCTGGCTCTGGCTCTGGTTTGACCCTCTGCTCGGGCGTTTGGCTTCTGGCTCTGGTTCTGGTTCTGGCCCTTGGTTCCATTTCTCAGCATCTGACGCCTGCTCTGATCGCTGTGCTTGGCTGCCCGTGTCCTGGCTCCTGACAGCCACGCTGCTGGGCTGTGATTGTCTCTGTTTGGAGGAGGGGAGCAGGGGGTTGGTGGATTTCTGAGCTCCAGGGAAGCTGTTCTGAGCAGAAAGGCAGATTTCCCATAAAGACATGGATGGCTGAGAACAGGAGCTTGGCGTGAAAGTGCCTTCCCTGCTGCAACTATCCCTGCGGCAGCGCCCTCCTGCTGGGAAACGAGAGAGTCTCCCTCCAATGTGCCCTACGTGGGCAGAGGGACAAGCGGGATATTTCTTGGGAACGTTGGTAGCTGGTCAGCGTGAGACACGTTATCACAGACAGACTCAGGCCAGGTTGTCAGCTCCCTGGTGTCAGTGGAGCTTTGCTGATTTACACCAGCTGAACATCTGGCCCTAGTGTTTGAGCACCTTAGGGCAGATTTTCAGAGGTATTTAGGTGTGTGGTGGGATTTTCAAACACCCCAGAGCAGGCTAAGCACCTACCTCCCATTGATTTCAGTAGGAGTGAAGTGTCTGAGCTGCTTCAGCACTTGGACAAATCTCCCGAGGTGTCTGTCTGCATCTTTAGGTGCCTAAATCCCAGTGAAAAGCTGCTTCTTGGGTCTTAGGCCTGGTCAGCACCAGAAAATCAGATCGGCAGAACTGTCTGTCAGAGGCATGAAAAATGCACACCCCTAAGTGGCGTAGTTAAGCCAACCTGTGTCCCTGCCTCTCAGGGACGTGGAGTAATTGCACCGATGGGAGAAGCTCTCCGTCGACATAGGGAGCATTTACACTGAAGTGCTACAGTGGGGCAGCTGCAGCAGTGCCACTGTAGCAGTTTAAATGTGGACAAGCCCTTAGTGCCTCTTCTCTCACTGACATCGTATCATCTGGGAGCTGTGATTGAATGATTGTTAGCACTGGTGATACAGGGACTGGGACTCATTATTGATTTTTCTTTTTATCTCTTTTCTTCCAGAGGGGCTGGCTGCAGAGAGAGGTGAGAATCCTGAGTAGCTGTTCTAGGGCAGTGTTACCCACACACTAGGGCACCCCACCCTTTCCCAGTCCGTAGGGCTCCAGGGAAAGGCACCTACTTTTACCCAATTCACACTCTAGGGCTCAGGGTCACCCTCTCCCAATCCATAGGGCTCCGGGCATAATTCTTTGCGGGTTTGCAGGATCTTTTACCTGTGAAGAGCCTTACACAGTAATATCCCTATTCTCTCTTTATTAATAATTACCAAACATAGTACACATGCTAAGCATACAGGGCTATGCTCACCAATCCTGATCAGGCAGGCGGACTTTCCCTGTTAGCCAGGCAAGATCAGTCTCACCTGGATTTTGCTTGCTGCATGTCAGGGTTGTGGAGAGGATTTTAGCAGGTCTGATCTTGGGCGGTGTCTTGGAGGTGGATTCTTCTTCTTCCTTTCAGGTCTTCTTTTTTTCTTTTCCCCTTTTCTTCTTCTAGCTGGTCTGCCTCTTGGACCAGTTTGTATAGTGAAACATGAGTCCTGCTTAGCTACACCTTAACCAATCATATTACAAAATAAATCTTTGACCAATCTTAACATATTGCAAAATAATTATTTGACCAATCATACCCGACCAGCTTAATTAACCAAACATAGTTCTCTTAGTTATGCAACAGCCAGAAACAGTCAAAAAACCAAACAGGAATCATTCAGATACACAATAGAGAAGTGGGTCCCATACAGACAAAACAATAAGAAGTGTAGATTTTACAACCACCATCTGAGGAAGTGGGTCATAGGCCACGAAAGCTTATGCCTGCAGAAATTAAATGTGTTAGTTTTTAAAGTGCTACAGGACTCCCGGGGTTTTTTTACTGTTGATAAGTGATACCTTGCCAGACAGAATTCTATCGGACAAAGCTTTCTTTAAGCATGTTAAGATCTGTTTCTTTATCTGGTGTGGTTGGTACTATTAGGACAGTAGCAGTTTCTTAACAGCCCGATACTCCATTGTCTGGATGTAATGTCAGGAGGGTGAAGATGTGACTGCATGCTGCTTAGCTTATGGCTGCTGTCTCCCCTACTCTGGCTGTTACTGCTTAGCCAAAATACAAGGCCACAGACCTTACAGCAGGGCACAGCAGCTGCTGGGAGCCTGTTCCCCTGTATGGAGCAGCCCCTGGGCTGGGCGGGTGTGAAGTGATCTGCACAGGAGAGAAACCCAGCAGGTGAACGTGGGAGAAGAACATGGGCCAGAAAAGACAAAACAGAGTCAGAACCTGTCCAGCCCTGGGCTGTTGTGAGACGGTGCAGAGCTGGGTGCGGTGGGAACAGGCCCATGTACCTGGCTAGAGCGGCTGCTGCACCGTCAGGGCTGTTTCTGTCGGGACAGCAGGGTCTGCCCCCCCCTGCACTAGACCCCCGCTCCGGGTGCCCCTGCGGTGTGAATTCTCACCTCTCTCTCTGCTGGTTTGTTCCAGGACTCAGAAGAGCCCGAGGATTCACAGGTAACCGAGGCCAAACCTGTGTCAGTGACTCCAGCCCCTCCCCTGGCAGAGATTCACTCCCTGCAGCTGCTCCTGGCACCAGCGCCCCGTAGTGCCCGAAACCTGGGCTCCCTCCCTGTGACCGGCCAGAGTCAGCACATCCCGGCTCCCCTCCCACCGGCCAGTTCTGACCCCGGCCATGAGCCTGTTGGGATCCTGAGCTCATCTTCCCAGTGCCTCATCCTAGGGAATCACTGACCCTGGGGAGCATCCTGTCCCCTCCCCCTGTCACCTGTCCTGGGCAGGGCACCCCAACCTGTCACCCCTCCTGGGCAGAGTCCCAGGCCCTGAGAGACTCGCTGGCTGCCCCAGGCTGGCCAGGCCCAGGGTGTCCAGCAGGGTCGTTGGTGCTGGCACCGCGTTCGCTGCCAGATCCCCCAGCCCCTGACCCAGCCTGGCCTGTTGTCCAGCGCTGACCCCCCCCTGCAGGTGGGGACGCTGCTGCTTTGATGGTTGAGCCCCCATCTCTGCTGCTGCTGCGCTCGCTGGCTGAGCCCGTGCTGGAACCAGTGCAGCGCTGCTGGGGTAGCTCCTTCCCTTGGCACCTGGATTATTCGTGTCTGGGGCGAGTGGGCAGGAACCAGCTCGGAGACACGTCCTGTGCTGCACCCAGAGGGCAGAGACCAGCCTGGGGCGGGCAGCCAAGTGCCATTGGGCTGGGATTAACCCTTTCCTTCCAGCCACCCCACCAGCCCTCAACCAGTCAGTGCCACTCGATTTCCCCCCCTCTGTGATCCCAGGGACCCACGTCTGGCACTCGGAGAGTGGCTGGGTGACTGTGTGGGACAGAGTAACTAGGACACTCTGCAGTGGGGAAGGCCCAGCGCTGTCACGCAGCCCCTAGGGGCTGGGCAGGGAGTGTTATTACTGACATAGCACCCACCAGTGAGCCAGGCTCTGCAGAGACAGAACAAGGGGCTGCCGGCCCCGCACAGCTCCTGGTCTGAGAGCAGACAAGGCCCAGCAGGGGGAGCAGCAAACTCTGGGGAGGGGAAGTGAGGGTCTGAGTGTGG
Source organism: Emydura macquarii macquarii (assembly GCF_026122565.2). Lineage (NCBI taxonomy): Eukaryota > Metazoa > Chordata > Testudines > Chelidae > Emydura > Emydura macquarii. Next base: position 10,284 of record NW_027132555.1, on the reverse strand, counting down.
GACCAGCGACACCCTGGGCTTGTCTGGCTGGGTCGGGCAGAGGGTTTTGTAGAGACCCGGCTGGCTCCGTGCTGGGCCCTGGGTCACCCCCAGTTCAGCATCCAGCCAGTAGGGGGCTCCGTACCCCCAGGCGCAGGGCAGGGCAGGGGCAGCCTGAGGTCAGTGGGGAGGGGGAGGCTCAGGTTCGCATTCTGGCGCCGGCTCCGCTGGGGTCAGACTCCGCGGTGAGGGGCCCACACAGCCAGACTGGGGAGAGCCAGGTTCTGTCCGTGGGGGAAGGGGCAGCAGCTCTGTTACATGGTGCCAGTTTCACAGAATTGCCATGGGGAGGCGCCCTGGGGCATCCCCCTCAGCTGCCTCAGGGTGGCCTGCAAGCTCCCTGCCTCAGTTTCCCCTCTTCAGCACTCCTGAAATTACTCGACACAGACCAAAAGATCTGAGACAAAAGTCCCTGCTGGAGTTCACTTGGCCTCTGCCCTTGGAACCTGCCCCTCCCTTTGCCCACTGCCATCCTGGCACCTCCCCCTGCCCCCAACCACCCTCTGCACCCTGGAGCCCCCCATCACTTCACCCCCACACACCCTGTCAGCCATTTCTCCCCTTTCCCCCCTCGGCTCCTATGTCTCCCCTGATCCCCTCTTCCACCCTGGGGTCCATCCCTGTCTCGACTCCCCCTGGCCCCTACCCCTCTCTGCTCACTGGTGCCATCCCCTCTCCCCCTCCTTGTTTCTGCCCTCTGCTCAACCCCCCTCAATCCTCCTGGCACCTACCCTTTCCCTTGCCCCCGTTTTACTCCCCTGATGCCTGCCCCTTCCTCTGGATTATTGTACATCTCTGCACACCCCTATTTTCACCCCCCTCTGCAACTGGCACCCACTTCTCCCCTCTCCCCTTCCCGCCTTTTGCCTGCCCCTTCCTTTTCCTCCTCCTGTCCCGCTGGCACCCGTCCCTTCCCCCTCTACCTTCTGACGCCTGCTCCTCCCTTTGCCCCTTGTTGAACCTGGTGCCTGCCCCATCCCACGCCCCACCACTGTCCCCCCAGCACCTGCCTCTCCCCCAATCTGCCCCCCCCGGTGCCTGCCTCTTTCTTCTCCCACCCTGACCCCCAACCCTTCCCCAGCACAAGCCCCTTCCTTCTCCCCGTCCCTGCCCCTCTCACTCCCCTCACCCCCCTCTACCTCCTTGGTTCCTGCCCCCCTCGCTCCCTCTAGTCCCCTGTGGCCAGCCCCTCCCTTTGCTCCTTCTTTGCCCTCTGGGGCCCTTCTCTACCCTCGCCCCATTTCCCGCCCTCCGGCAAACCCCTTCCCTCACCCCTATTTGTGGCCCCTGGTGTCCACCCCTCCCCCACTCCCTTTACCCTCTGGGTCCCACCCCTCCCCTTATCTTCCCTCTGCCCTCCTGATACCCACCCCTCCCTTTGCTCCCCACTGCCCCCCTAGGGCCTGTCCTTCCCACCCGTCTCTTCTGAGCCCCCTGTGCTTATCTGCTTCTTCGCCCCCCATTTTCCTTCTTGCTCCTGCTCCTCCCCTCTGTGCCCTCCTTGCATCCACCCTTCCACTAGCCCCCCTCAGCCCTCCTGGTGCCTGCCCCTTCCTCACTCCCCCCTGCCCATGGCACCCACCTCTAACCTGCTTCCCCTCTGCCTCTTGATGTCTGCCCCTTCTCTCACTCCCCTGTTGCCCCCTGGGGTCTGCCCTTTCCCTCCCCCATCTCCCTTTTAGTGCCCACCACACCCCTCACCCCCCCCATGCCCCTCTGGTACCTGCCCCACCCCTCACCCCCTTTTTCCCCTTGTCACCTGCACCTTCCCCCGCCCCATCCTTGGCCCACCTGGTGCCCCCCACTCTCCTCATGACCCCTCTGCCATTGGGGGCTGCCCCTTCCCCCGCTCCCTCTAGTCCTCTGGGGCCAGCCCCCCCTTTCACTGCCCCTCTGCCTCCCTGGGGCTCCTCTTCCGCCTTAGCCCCCCTGACACCCGCCCCTGCCATCACCCCACTCTGCCCCCTGGCACCTGCCCCAGCCCTCGCTCTGCCCTGCAGTGATCACCCCTGCCCTAGACACCCCCAGTGCCCCCAGGCTTGTGCTTCACTCTGTGCCCCTGGTGCCTTCCCAACCCCTCCTCCCCCCACCGCTGGCACCTGACCCTCCTCTTCACTCCCCTCTGCCCCCTAGATCCCACCCCTCTTCTCATTCCCCAGCCCCTTGGAATCTGCCCCTCCGTTCACTCCCCTCTACTCCCTTGTGCCTGACCCTCCCTTCTTCCCCTCCCAGAATCAGCCTGTCCCTTCCCCTGTCCCTGGACTGTCCTCCCCTGCCCTGCCCCCGCTGACACCTTCCCACCCCACCCCTGCCCCGCTCCTGCTCTCCTTCCCCTCAAGTTCGCTCCCACGGGCAGAGGGGCCCTGACTCCCCTTAACGGGCAAAACCCCCCCCCCCCAGCCGTTAACGGGGACGCTGGTTAATTTCCCTTTGATCCCCGTGACCAGCCCCTGCCCCGGCCCTAACTCTGTGACTCTCTCCCCAGTGGACGTGACTCTGGATCCAGACACGGCAAATCCCTGGCTCATCCTGTCTGAGGATCGGAAACGTGTGAGACTCGGAGACACACGCCAGGATCTGCCCCACAGTCCTGAGAGATTTGATTATTGGCTCTGTGTGCTGGGCGCTGAGGGGTTCCCGGGCGGGAGGCGTTACTGGGAGGTGGAGGTGGGAGACAAGACTGACTGGGACCTGGGGGTTTGTAGGGAATCTGTGAGCAGGAAGGGACTGGTCACACTCTCACCAGAGGATGGATACTGGGCCATGCGGCTGAGGGATGGGGAATATGAGGCCTGCACCTCCCCCCAAACCTCCCTCCCGGTGAGCGTCAGGCCCAGCCGGGTGGGGATTTTCCTGGACTATGAGGCAGGCGAGGTCTCATTTTACAATGTCACTGACAGGTCCCAGCTCTTCACTTTTACTGACACCTTCTCTGGGATGCTTCACCCTTACTTCAATCCTGGTGTCAGTGCTGGGGGTAAAAACATGGCTCCCCTGATCATCTGCCCGGTCCCAGCCCAGACCCAAGGGAATCTCTGTCCCTGACAGCGACACCCACGGCAGAGACTGTCCCCTCCTAACGCTGGAGGGAGGGTGGGGAGTGGGGAGAGATTTCCTATATTCATTGTACTCTTCCTGTGTGTCTGTGTTCACGCGGGGTGAGGGGGTGGGGAGGTTGGAACAGGTGCCCCTGAGGTAGAAAGGACTTTCTTTGATGCGTTATATTCGTAGGAAATAGTGACAGGCAGCCACTGTCTTCTGCTGCCCTTGCACTTCGCTGCCCTTCCCCATTCCCTACACCCTGGCCCAGGGGTAGCAGATGGTGACGGACGGGGATCAGTCACTCCTGTGAAAATTTCTACCCCTGTGAAATCTTAGTGTAAAATATGGAGAAAAAGAAAAAAGAGAGATTGTTCTAATTTAGAAACTGTTGTTATGTAAGGTGCAAATACCAGAATATTTTAATTTCCATTTCAACAGTATTTCAAAAACAAGCATCAGAATATATATTTAGAAATGGAATTATTTACCGTTTTTTAATTCTTCCTTCAAATCTACATTAAAGTTTTCTATCTCTAAATAGGATCATTTGTATTTCAACTTTGTCTCTTCAAGAAATCCAAAGTATTTATTCTAATAAAATAATTATGATACTATCAGACTGGATTGCTCAGTTTGTGTAACATGTGTCATAAACATCACAAATGCAGCTGGTCTCTCTCCCCCTCTTTATTGTTTTGACTAGTTCCTTCTGGAAGGCAGGGAACATGCAACCTGCTCCTGCAGGACTCGCACTGCACCTTTGAAAAGGAATAGGTGAAAAACTGATGACACTCATAGACTATAAGGTCAGAAGGGACAATTATGATCATGGAGTCTGACCTCCTGCACAATGCAGGCCACCGAACTTCACCCACCCACTCCTGTAATAAACCCCCAACCTAAGACTGACTTATTGAAGTAATCAAATAATGATTTGAAGACTTCAAGGTCTTTAAACAAGGGGATGTTGAAGATACAGAGAATCCACAGCAACTGACCCGTGCCCCATGCTGCAGAGAAAGATAAAAAATACCCCAGAGCCTATGCCAATTTGTCCTGGGGGAAAATTCCTTCCCAACCCCAGATATGCTGATTAGCTATACCCCGAGCATGTGGGCAAGACTCACCAAACAGAAACCGGGAGAAAATTCTCTGTAGTAAATCAGAACACACCCCATCTAACATCCCATCACAGGCCATTGGGCATATTTATGGCTAGTAGTCAACGATCAGTCAGTTGCCAAATTAGGCTGTCCCATATCACTCCTCAGCCTTCTTTTAGTTAGGCTAAACAAGCCCAGCTCTTTGAGTCTCCTTTCATAAGGCAGGTTTTCCATTCCTCTGATCATCCTAGTAGCTCTTTTCTGCACCTGTTCCAGTTTGAATTCATCTTTCTTAAACATGGGAGATCAGAACCACACACAGTATTCCAGATGAGGTCTGACTAACACCTTGTATAATGGTACTAACACCTCTCTATCTCTACTGGAAATACCTCGCCTGATGCATCCTAGGACCGCATTAGCTTTTTTCATGGCCACATCACATTGGTGGCTCATAGTCATCCTGTGATCAACCAATACGCCCAGGTCCTTCTCTTCCTCCATCACTTCCAACTGATGCGCCCCCAGTTTATAGCAAAAGTCCTTCTATTAGTCCCTAAGTGCACAATATTGCACTTTCCACTATTAAATTTCATCCTATTTTTATTGCTCCAGTTTACAAGGACATCCAGATCTTCTTGTATGATATTCCAGTCTTTCTCTATATTAGCAGTACCTCAAAACTTTGTCATCCACAGACTTTATTAGCACATTCCCACTTTTTGTGCCAAGGTCAGTAATAAAAAATAAGATTGGTCCCAAGACCAATCCCTGAAGAACTCCACTAGTAACCTCTCTCTAGCCTGACAGTTCACCTTTCAGTTTAACTTATTGTAGTCTCCACCACATAATAATTAAGCAAAATATTTCAATTAACTCACACAAGATGATATAATAATATTCCTAGAACTTCTGATGGAATTAATTCATGTCATTTCCAACTTTCTAGCTGCATATATTTGGTAATTTAGATCTGACCCTCCCTTTCTTGTTCACTTTCCCACAAAAATTAACAAAATATGGTTCCCAACCTCAAATGATATTTTCCACAATACAGAAATCTCTTCTCCCATATGCAATTCCATAAAAGTTCATTGGGAAACCTTTCTTCTTCTTCATTCATCAGTCCAAAGGGTGATATTTTTGTGGTCATGTGAGATTTAGAGCACAAAGAAAATAAAGTTGTTCCAAGAAATGTATCCAATTGCTCTGGTTTCTGCCCACCATCTCCTGTAATGTGCTATAAAAATACTGATTCAGTGGTCTAATTTTTTGAAATTAGTGATTGTACCTAATTACTGAGTAGAGTACAAGGAGAGGCACATCATATGGCATTGCTATGAGTACTTATTTGTTTTCTCCTGATGCAGTATGAACATTGTCAATGTAGTTTAATTTTGAAGATTTATGCAAAATATTCAGTTCATGGCAGAGCGTCCTCTCCTTACCCCTTGATTATTGGAAAATAAATACCCTGAAATTACCCTCTGATGAATTCATTTGGCTTTTCATCCTGTTTGCTGGTTTCTAGGTGACATGGGCTGGTGAAGCGACATGTTAATCCCAGTTTTTCACACAGGGAAAGGTTAAGTTGAAAATAGATAATTTTTCCATAGATTTTCCTTCAGAAATACCTTTGTTCCTCTCCCTATTTCCCACTGAAATTATGGGTAATTATTGGGGTTTCTTATCCAATCTTACTGTGTTATTACATAGGAAAATATGTTGGCAAGCAGGTTAATGTACAAAATCATTCTTGGTACCTGAAGAGACATAAAAAGATGTTGTCATCCACAATTTACAGCACACACTGTCCTGCAGACAATGGTGGGGATGTTCATTTGTAAATATCTGACTGTGGATGGGCTCCCCCGTCAGCTCCTGGAGCCCCTGGCTAATGGCCCTCTGTGTGTGAATTAAGCAGCACGTACAGTGCACCTGGCTACCTGCACCAAGTGTGTTTATTACTTTTTATGCTCCAAGTGCATGACAGCACAACAGTAGTTATGTGGAGCCCCCTTTCTGCTGCCTGGCTCAGCCTTTTATACTGTTGCTTTCTTCTCAGTCACTTCACCAGGCTCCCTACAGGCGCAAGTGATTCCCTCGACCCTTTCAAACTAAAACTACCTCAGTCCTTCCTCCCCTAACTACACCCGTGCCCTGGCTGTTCTAAGTGACCAGGGTGCTGTTTCCAAAGGGCTCAGTGTGTAGCTGCTAACAGCCTCTGTCACACTGCCTTGATTATGTAGGTGGCCAGAGTATGAAAATAACACCCAGTGTAAATCATTACCTCATTATTCAATTCAGAACTTAGATTTGCCAGAATCTGATCTGGTCTTCTGTATCAATATCTAATTTTACAGGGCTTCTTATCCACCTTATGCACTGTAATAGTTAGAAGTGGAAATCCTTCCACCTAGTTTGAAAAATAATCTGTAGCTCTCAGCACATACTGGTATCCCTTCTTCATTACTGGATCAGGACCCATTAAATCCATTCCCAGCAATTCTGAGGGTTTAACAACCTATGTGCAAGGATATAGGTTAGAGTTCTAATTTGGATCTTTCCTTTTTATAAAAATCCCATATGTAGTAAGCAAAGTCAACATTACAATGTGTGGGATTTGTAACAGTTAATGTCTCCACACAGTCAGAATCTAAGTTTTTGTCTTATTTCAAAAGTAAATAAATACAATTCAGGCCAAAGTGCTGCAAGTGAAAACTTGAATAAATACATTGTGTCAGTAGTATGAGTCATCAAGGTAATTGCTTCCCTGAGTCATGCATTCATACACAGGTGCTCTTTTTATAGGCAAGTAGAGGCCTTATTGTGTAGCAATAATAAATTCTGATAATTTAAACAATTAGCTTGGCCAATCTTTAAAAACTTCCATAGTGCTTTTGAAGGCAGTAAATAAGACTTACTACCATGTAGCTGTAATCAGCAATTAAAATATTCCTAATGCATTGACAGTAAAAGCATGATAAACTATGTTTATAAATATGTTAAGGAGAGCTAGGAGAAGTGTAATCCAGATGTAATTCCTTTCCCCCTTTCCAGAAACACAGAAATCTCTCATCCTGGAATGGAGAGACACCTATGATCATATTAACAAGGGAAAAGAGCTTACATTTTCACATCAGATTTATAAACATCTTTCTTTGCAATATACATTTTACTTTTGAATTTAAATAGAAATTAAATGTTTGTAGATGTTGTTTTATTACTTCCCATACCCACTCGTTGAGGTCTTCTGTCATTCTGGGCTAATAATATCTCAGTGTCAGTGCCAGGCTTGTTTTGACTGTTCCTTGATGTCCACTCCTAGCACTGTCATGGAAGAGGTGGAACAGTTCTTGGGTGTGTTTCAAAGTGTTCACGTCCCTCACCTTCCTACCTCTTGCAAAAGGCTTAAGTTTCTCTTCTGGTAAATCAGAGAAGATGGAGATGTGATGATGATGTAAAATATTCCAGTTAAGACATATGTGTGCTATAAGGTATATGTATATAAAAGATATTTGTATAACACATCTGTACAAGCCTTGATGGTTTTTATCAAGGCTATAGATACTGGGAGGTTGTAATTGTATATTAACAGTTTTTAAACTTAGGAATCATTGCTCAGTTGAAATGTGTGGATTGTTTTTGTTCTTTGTGAATACACTGGACAAAATTATTCAGAAATAAAGTCAATTATAGCATATATTTCTAATATTTTTAACTTATATTAATTGGTCATGCAAGAAATTTTGTATTAAAAGAAAAATGCATTTCTCACAGTGGCTATACAAAAGGAAATTTTGTATTAAAAGAAGACATAAAAACAGTGAGCGATAATCACAGTTCCAGTGCTGTGCAGTGAGGAGGGGGCTAGAGGGCAGGGCTCAAGCCAGTTCTGCACAAGGAGAGGTTTGGGCAAGGGGCTCAGGCCAGCCCTGGGGGAGTAAGGGAGGGGGGCTCAGGCCAGCCCCACGCAGTGTCCCATTTTCTGTTTGGGAAAAATGGTCACCCTAGATTTAATTATATTCTTTTCATCACACACACGCAATATATATAGAGAGAGAGTTTGCCTTCCAATAAAAATTTAAAAGAAAATCAATGCAGATTAAGTTGTTGTCATTCATTTATTCATTTGGATATTGGCTATTTTTCTAGTATACCAAAACCTGTGCAATTCTTTCCACAAAAGACTTTCCTTTAGTCACAGAAGAAAGTCTTTCACATCATATTAATTTATATTTGATAACTGCAAATGTTTCTATGTACATATTAACCAAACCTTTTCAAAGTATGACACAAATTGGAGACACACAATCATAGTAAACCACACTTAACGATGCAGCATTCACAGGCCATCACAAGGGTAAGATAGGAAAGTTTGAGCTGTGTGCCTAAATTCCATTTTAGTCTTTGAAAATCTGTCCAGATATGATCAATGGAGACCAAGTTTCATTTAAATTCATCAGGTCACCTATACAATTTTAATTGCATAAACTCATAATTACTGGGGACAAGAAACTTGTAAATTTTTTTTTAAATCTCAGGAATGTCAAGGAGATGTTAAAGTTATTAGAATATTATGTATTTAAAACACCAGAATATCTACTGCAGACCCTTGTATCTACTTTATTGATGTTGATAACATTGAAATGCTTTCCTTGGTGCAGCTTGCAGATATCATAGTTTGATGTAATTCAGAAGAATCTGCGAGAAATAGTGAAACCATGTAACAGACACATTTTATCACCCTAGTGATCACAGGCAGGAGCTACATTTAAAAAGAACAAAGTGACATCACAGATTGTTTGAATTGCCTTGGCCATGGACAATGGTCGATCCCGAGGTGCAGACACAGGGAGGTTGGAATTCTTTGGGCTCATAGCACTTCTTCCGACCGGCACAGAATGTTTGCAGAGAAATTGTCAATGCAGGAGGCCTCTCTCGCTGAAGATTGCTAAATGGGGATGTTGCAGCATAGTGCCTGCACATGGCCACCCCTCACACCTCCCCCATCCATTCGGGCTAACAGTCAACCCACGACCTGACCTTATTAGGGCGTTACCATGGAATCGGCTGCACCTTTGGCTCCCACCTCATATATGAGGAATGTAACTGACCATGGGAGACGAAACGCCCCAGCAACCAGGAAAACTGCAAGTGTCCCCCGGCCAATCCAGTGCTGGCACGAAGCCCATATCATATTTCTTGACCAATCATTTAACCCTTCATATCCCATTTAGTCCATAAAGAGGGGTCTTTCCCAAGCCCCCGCTGAGAGTCTCATCGAAACCAGCCTGATCATCTGGTCACGGACTCTCCCGCTCACGTCTTCCCTCCCCCCCCGCCGAGCGTGAAACATGTTTTGCCGGCCGAATTGAATAATGCTGTGGATGTTAGTCTGGTGAGGAGTTAACTATCAGTCTGTATTTAACAGCTACATTGTCTGTTTAACTGCCCGTTTGTATCTTGCAGTTAACTGTCTGTGTGAAATCTGTGTGTGTCTGTGTAAAAGCATTCTGTCTTTTAGTTAACTGCTTCTGCCGCTGTGCCTTATAGTTAACTGTCTATATGACCCCCCTTCTGTACCCTGTAATTAACTAATTGTCTGTGTAGCATAGTGGTAAGTGTCACTGTTTACTACATGGGAGACCAGGGTTTGATTCCTGGGCAGGGAACCACTGCTTGTTTAGTATTAGATTAGGTCTTTATAGTTAGTTGCCTGTCTAATACTTTCTTATATCAGTTTATGTTTTATGCTTAATTGTTTTTATATCCTTTTATATTAGTCTGTATTTTATAGTTAATTGTTTGTTTAGATGAGTATAACTAGTTAAAAATCCATATTACTCCTGTGTTTATAATAAAACTCATTTATTTCCTAACTGACTCATTATAGACTCAGGGGGATCACTAGCCTGTCGGAACAGGAGAGATTCGAAGTGTTTGTCATGATGTAACAAAGCAAGGTCAGCAATTAGGCCATGAATGTTTTGACAGGCTAATACTGCCGACCCCAGCCTGTGCCATGCAGCCAGCGTGGCCCTGTCCCAGTGCTCAGTGTCACGAGCCAGGCCCCTGAAATCATGGGACTGACTCTCAA
>NW_027132553.1:0-44984 GCF_026122565.2 Emydura macquarii macquarii | reverse complement strand
TCTCCCCAGAGCCTCTCAGCACCGAGCTCTGAGACAGTGTTTTTCATCACGAGATCTCAAAGCCCTTTACAAACGAGGTCAGCTGCACCATCGGCCCCTTTGTTGTGGCTGCCTCTTTCCCCGCAGCTGTGACGGGGCTAACGCTGCTGGTGCCAGCCCCAGGATCTGCCCCCCGCCAGGAATCCACGAACTGGAGTCATTTTCAGTCACAGTTACCAGGGTGAAAACTAGCAATGCTGGAGCCTTAAACGGCAGCTGTCGGCGGTGACAGAGAGCCAGGGACAGGGACAGCAGGGGCCAAAGGCAGGAGAAAGGGAACTGCTGCCCCTGGCATAACCCAGGGAGAAAGGGGGGCACACAGAGTCCTGGGCTATGGGGGACTCTGGTGTGGCGAGTGGAGAATGGGGGCGCTCGGAGCCCCTGGCAGGTGGGACCTTGGTTTGGGGGAGGGGAGCACACAGCCGCTGGCGTGGGGAGGGAGTGGGCAGTGGGAGGGGGATGGGAGGGTGGCACACAGGGAGCTGGGGGGGAATGAAAGGATTCAGGGAGCCCTGGTGGGTGCCATGTGCTCAGCACAGAAGCTACCAAGCCCCAAGCTCCTCATTCCATTTCATACGCCCAGCTTGCTGGTTGAGCTGATGTTGGCATCAGGTGCCTCTCAGTGGCCTGGTGCCGTTGACATGGGCAGATGGCCCCGACTGCACTCAGAACTGGCACAGCCCCCCAGGAGGTGTCTCCACTAGGCAAATCCAGGTGTTCTTAATGTGGAGATGGGGCAGCCGGGAGCTTCCCCATCAATTAGCAGGTTGAGGTGAACCCCAGGCTCCCACAGTCGCTCCGTCCACCCACCCACTCTGGGGAAAGCTCCAAGCTGCCTTCTCTCTGCCCCAGAGCCTAGGCCGGGGTAGCTATGTTAGCCCAGACCTCAGGGAGATGCAGCACAGGCTGGCCAGAGGAGTTCCTGGACCGGCACAGCCACACCACCTCCCCAAACACCACTAGCCACGTCCACAGGGACACTCTTCTTTTGGCAGAGTTGTGTCTACACTGGGAGTTTTGCTGGCTGTTTAGCTGAAATAAGTGTGTCTACACTGGTTTGATTAAACTAATTTAAATTCACATCTCTGTTGAAACCAGTTTGACTTTTTTGGGCAGATCAGCCCTTTGTAATCTGCTTAAGGTTCAGCCCTTTAACACACTCTTGAACTGACTCAAACATGTCTACACGAGGCACTTGTCTGCACCCTAGTTGCACCTATTTAGTTTTAATTGATTTACAAACTGATTTAGTGCAATTGCCACATGTGGACACTGTGAAACCAGGCGATAGCTGGTGTTAAACCAATGTAAGAGTGTCCACACACAAAGTGGCCCCAGTTTAACTAAAAGGGAGTGAAATTGCATGTAAGTTAAAGCAGGGAAAGTTGCTGCACAGACCAGGCCTGGGTGGATCACACCAGTTTAACTTGATCAGTATCGGCGCATGAGCTGTGTGGACAAGGCCTCAAAGAGCTGGATTCTCAAAGGTGCTGAGTCCCTGCAGCGCCCAGGGACCCCAGTGGGAGCTGAGAGTCACCAATGCCTGCAAGGATTGAGGCCTTAGGGAGGCAGACAAGCCCAAACATCATGGTGATGGTCTCGGGGTCCTGTGGGTGACAGATAAGGCTCTATTCTCTCCTCTTTGGAGTGCACATCCCACGGCAGGGGCTCCGCTCCTTGATGCTGCTGGGGGCACCCACGAGACCCTGATCCCCTCCTAGAGCTGGGATTAGAACCCAGGAGTCCTGGCTCCTAGCCCCACCCCCCCACATCCCTCCCAGAGCTGGGGATAGAACCCAGGGTCCTAACTCCCAGCCCCTCCCCCCCGCTCTAACCACTAGATCGCTCTCCCACACCTTGCACATACAGGTCATTCTCCAGCCTATGGCTGGCGGCGTGGGTAGAGGCTGTGCTAGCCATGCTTCTGCTGACTTGTGCTGTAGCCGCTGATGTCGCTGCTCTTTGCAGCTGTGTTCACCTCGAAGGCAGCCGAGCAGAGAGACTGTGGGAGAAAGTCTTTGGTCATCCTCTATGTGCTGGTGGGGGCATCTCTGCTGGTGTCTGCAGCTGCAATCGTGCTGATACTCCTGAAAGGTAAGTGCCAATCTGGGGCCAGCTGCCTGGTGTGTCTGGGTGGAGGCCCCAGGCAGCCAGTCCTGCCCCAAGAAGGGGTAGGGACGTGACTGAACAGAACCTCCTGAATGCCAGTGCTGTGTCCAGTGGAGGATCGGTGGCCTTGAGATGGAGCCAAAGCTGGATCTAGATCCAGATCCGGATCAGAACTTTCACATAATCTGGGCACGGTCAGATTTTCAAGGGGTTTAATTTGGGGCCTATTACTGCCGCCATCTGAGGGAACTGCTCCGTTATCTCACATGGTTGGAGCTTGGTTGCTGATGGTAGTAGGTTCAATCTCAGCTGTAGGGGCTGTTGCACCAACCTGGGATGTCCCTTCCTTCTCCCCCTCAAATCCTTCTCCGGACTGAGCTGAGCTGTCGGTGTTAGATCCTGGGTGAGAGTCAGGATGACAAAAGCTTCCTGTAACAGTGACTTTGCTGTGGCCCAGCTGATTTCTCACGGCGACAGTTTCTTGCTCTTTACTTGGAACCTCGATTTCTCAAGAGCCGACAGATGCAAAACTGGAACAAACATGTCCAGGGAGCAATCGAGGGTGTGGAGGGGCTGTGTGTCTCAGACCAGGACTCTGCAATCACAGCACACACGTTCCTCCCAGGAGCAGGACGACAGGCTCCTTAAGGGCTGGAGCAGGTACTGTAGGAAGTGGAGGTGGGGGCTGAAGCTGGTGGGGAGGACTCAGGGCTGGGTTGCTACCATAACAAAGATGTTCAGTATGTCATGAGCACTCCAAAAAGACCTTACATGGCATACTTTGCAGTAGACAATACACAGTTACATTATAAGGGTGAAGACGAATGACACACAAATCGCACTACATGGGGCACAGCATGTCACAGGGGCTCGCTGGGATTTCCCTCAAATAAACCACTACATCATGAAGGAGTCAGTTTAGTCTAATATTTAGAGCCGGGGACTGGAATTCAGGCCTCCTGGCGTCTAGTCACACCTCTGGGATTCAGTGGTTAGAGGAGATGGGCCGGGGAGCTGGACTCCTGGTTCTGTTCCCAGCCGATATGAAGCAGGTGTTGTCTAGTGCAGTGGCTTTCAACCTCTGGTCCACAGACTGTGCCTAAGATTTCCAAAGGGGTCTCCCTGCCATTTGAAATTTTTTAGGGCTTTGCAAATGAAGAAGGTTGAAAACCACTGGTCAAGTGCTAGAGCAGGTGAGACAGGAAATCTGGACTCCTGGTTCTTATCCCAGCTTGGGAATGATCTCGGGCAAGTTACTGTGCCTCTTTGTGACTCAGTTTCCCCCTCTGTAAGTTGAGGAGGATAGCTCTCCACCTTTGCTAAGTGCTTTGAGGACATTGGGTAAAGGGCGCTAGGCAGACAGTATTATTGTCCTGTGCAGTCGAGCCTGAATGACCTCTGCCTGCTTTGCATTACAGTTGCCACCCGCAGCATTTGTCCAGCCGGCTGGCTGCCAAACGCAGGGAACTGCTACTATTTCTCCACAGTGCGTAAAAACTGGTCATATGCCAAGCAGGCCTGCAAGGACCAATGTGCCCAGCTGATTATTATTGAGAACCAACAAGAGCAGGTAAGTCAGGCTCACTGATTGCAGCCAGGAAAGGGCGTGGAAGTGGTTCCCAGCCACTGGGAGGCTCTTGGGATGAGAGAGATGCCTGGGAACAGGATAGGGGCTGATGTTTCTCTGCTCCGTGGTCAAGAAACACATTGTTACACACTGGTGCACACAGTCAGTTCCCCAATCCCTGTTCCAGACACTCTAGGGGCTCAGGGTTGCTCACGCCTCCTGGCCAGCCAGCAGACTGACTCACAGTTCTCCCCCGACCTGCTTGGCCATGTCTCCCAATCCTGGTTTCCTGAGCTGGCCGACGTCCCCTCCCTGTCAAGGTAGCAGCTGTTCCCCTTTTGCCTCATTAGTCAGGGCTCTGCCTTAGCCTAATCAGTGCGGACAGCTGCTGCCGGCTCCTTTTAGTTCTTGGCTCAGCTGACCTGCACTGCCTCAGCCCAGCCCGCTGGGTTAGGGGTGACAGAGGCAGCTGAGGGGTTTACCACCCTCCACTCTGTCACAGGGCCACATCTCAGCACCAGGGGAACAACACAGGGCCAGAGGGATTTGGGCCCTGTGAAGTTGGGACCGGGGTTGTCTTAGATTTGGGTCATTTTTTATTGAAGTCCATTATTTTTCTCTTCTCAGGAGTTTTTGACAAAGAACTCTAACGGCAAGAATTACTGGATTGGCCTGAACGACATTAACAAGGAAGGGACATTTAAATGGATCGACGACAGTTCTGTGTCATACAGGTCAGCCCAATCCCACTCACGGGTACATGAGGGAAGGGGGGTTGGCTCAGATGTAACTGGCCAATCGGTGCTCTTTAAACCCATTGAGTCATAGGGCAGCTCCACCCACTCAGCCATTCTTGGTTCATCTCCCATCTGCTCTGCTCTTTAAACTGTCCAGGGTCCCCCAACAGGGAACCAGAGCTATTGGGGTAGAGCAAAAGTAGTGGATGATGCTCAGCTTTCAATTGTCACCAGCAGCTGAGCAATAGAAAGAAAGGAAATCTGATGAGGTTCAACAAGGACAAGTGCAGAGTCCTGCACTTAGGACAGAAGAATTCCATGCACAGCTATAGACTTGGGACCGATGAGCTAGGCAGCAGTTCTGTAGAAAAGGACCTGGAGGTAACAGTGGGTAAGAAGCTGGATATAAGTCAGCAGTGTGCCCTGGTTGCCAAGAAGGCTAATAGCATATTGGGCTGCATTAATAGGAGCATTGCCAGCAGATCGAGGGAAGTGATTATTCCCCTTTATTCGGCATTGGTGAAGCCGCATTTGGAGTATTGTGTCCACTTTTGGGCCCCCCACTACAAAAAGGATGTGGAGAAGTTGGAGAGAGTCCAGCGGAGGGCAACAAAAATGATGAGGGGGCTGGAGCACAAGACTTATGAGGAGAGGCTGAGGGAACTAGGCTTGTTTAGTCTGCAAAAGAGAAGAATGAGGGGGATTTGATAGCGCCTTTAACTACCTGAAAGGGGGTTCCAGGGAGGATGGGGCTAGGCTGTTCTCGGTGATGGCAGATGACAGAACAAGGAGCAATGGTCTCAAGTTGCAGGGCGGGAGATCTAGGTTGGACATTAGGAAAAAGTTTTTTAATAGGAGGGTGGTGAAGCACTGGAATGGGTTACCTAGGGAGGTGGTGGAATCTCCATCTTTAGAGGTGTTTAAGCTGCGGCTTGACAAAGCCCTGGCTGGGATTATTTAGCTGAGGTTAGTCCTGCTTTGAGCAGGGGGTTGGACGAGATGACCTCCTGAGGTCCCTTCCAACTCTGATTCTATGAAAAGCAGTTTTCAGACTCTTACAGGTCGGTTTTCCATTTGGGAAGAGATCAGTGGAGTTTGGGTATTTTCTTAGTGTAACTTGTTTATTTACACTACAGCCACTGGCCCTAGAACAGAGGTGTCACCAACAGCACACAGGTCAACCCCCTCTTGCAGAAATCTCAGCCCAAATACCAATCTTCCCAAGAAATAACTCTACCCCAAGAACTGAGTCTCCTGAGAGAGATTCAGGCAGGGAGGGGGAGCTCACCCAATGAAAACGTGTATCACAGCACTACCAACGCAGCATGTCTTCCAAGACTGATCAGTGCTCACCCACTAAGAAACAGAACTTGTAAGACTGCGCGTATCTCTCACTGTGGCATTGCCCCTGATTCACCATCGCATTATCCCAGGTTTACACCAGGCTAAATTCCATTGAAGTTAATAGCAGCCAGACCAGTTTAAAACTGGAGCAACACAGAGATGAATCAGGCCTTAGATCATTGCACTTAGCTCTTACCCAGCGCTCTGCACCCATCAGCCTCAAACTGCTTCCGGGGTGAGGCAGGATTATTCACTCTGAGGGCTTAAGTGAGATTTCAGGGTGTGCATTTCGCCAGGGCTCCCCGTCGAATGCCTGCCTGAGTTTGCTGCTCTCTCTGATCCCCAGCAACTGGAACAAAGGGGAGCCCAACAATCATCCCAGTGACGAGGACTGCGTGCATATGTATGGATACGGGAAGTGGAATGATGCTTCGTGTGGGATGAACCAAGACGGTTGGATCTGTGAAAAGAAATGTACTTGTTAACCGTGTGTGGGAGCAGCACAAGACAGGCAGTGCACCTTAATAACCACAGAACAGCAACCCTTCCCTCGGGCCCCTTCCATGCTACGTCTGCCAATCTTTACAAACTTCAATGCTTTAAACCTCCCAGACCTCACCCCTTCCACGCGTGGGGGGCTAGGTACTATCACCCCTACTTTACAGAGGGGGAAACTGAGGCACAAAGATTTACCCAGCTCACAGCAGCGAATCAGTGGAAGACACTGAATTAGCACCCAGGAGTCCTGACTCCCAGTCCCGGGCTCTTACTACAGTGCCAACCCTCACGCAGCTGGTACAGGAGTCCTGACATCTCCTCCTCTAATCACCAAACAACCCTCCCCTCTAAGAGCCAGGGATGGAACCCAGGAATCCTGATCCCCTCCCCCACCTCTAAACCTTGGGCCCCATTCCACTCCCAGAGCTGGGAACTGAGCCCCAGTGTCCTGAATTCCAGCCCCTGCTCTAACTATTAGACAAACTGCCTCCTTCACAACTTAGTAATTTACTTGGTGGAAAACCCAGCTGGCCTTTGAGCTATATTAATCCCCTAGAACCACTTATGGGTAAAGGAGACAGGCTCCTTACTGCACGAGAAACCAAATGATAGAAGCTGCCAGTCAATCCCATCAAACTGATACAAAAGTGGTAATTTCTCTATAGGAAAGAATACGAGCAGCTTGGCTAAAACTAACTGTATCTCAGCTTAGCCATCGGTGGTGCACTGCTCAAGGAGAGAACTAAACCAGCAGTGTGGGAAATCAAAGGGGGTTCATTTTGTAAATTAGCCAGGCGGGAAAAGGAAAAGGAGCAGGGCTTAGCCCCAAATCCTCACAGGCCGGTAGGCGGCTCCCTGCTCAGACTGAGCCCACATTTCCCACCTCCCAGATGAGTGTCCTAAATACCGCACTAATGGGTATCCGGGTGGGTTTTGTTGTGACCGTGGCATAGGAACAGGAGCCTGATAAAAACGTACAGTCCTCTCTGGAAAGTTCACGTGATTTCTTAGAATCCAGAACGACAACAGCCAAGAACCAAACCGAGACAGACAAAGCAGGCTGCTCCGTAAGGCAGAGGGGCGCAACTGCTCCCATCTCGCTGGAGGCTGCCTGGCTGCTGCTCGGCCCAGGTTGCATGCTTCCATACAGCTCCGCTGTGTGCAGGTAGGACCAGAACAAAACCATGAAATGTAGAGTGACAGCTTACACTTGTAACACGATTGTGAATGCAGCGCCGGTTTCTCTCAGCGTCGGTTGGAGCTGTTCCATGTTGTATAACTAATTAAATGAAGCAGGGACTGGACCCTGGCTCTCCACACCCCAAGTGCATTCTCAGCCACTAGAGGGGAGGGGGGGACACACTCACCCCATCTGTCTCTTGTGCAGGGTAGGCAGGCTCAGACCATGCTTCTAGGAGCAGCCCTTAGTGGCATGATAAGTGTGGGGGTGGCGGGAAAGTGCCTAATCTGAACCCTTTGGGGATTCCAGGATTCACGGAGCTGTGAGAGCTCTGAACAGTTTGTTAGCTGTAGGGCAGGATCAGCGCGCAGGCAGCTGTGTGATTGGCAGCCAGCAGAAACGTGGGCACCCCCAGGGGTAGGCGGCAGCTGAGCAGCTGTTCTGAGGATGTTAGTGGCACCTAAATACCTTTGAGGATCTGGGCCTCAGTGACTTGCCCAAGCTCCCACAAGAGGTCTGTGAAAGAGCAGGGAACTGAACCCAGGAGTCCTGACTCCCAGCCCAGCACCCTAACTGCTCAGCCATACTTCACGTTCTTCTGGATAATCCACATTTCTCAGGAGGCCTCGAAGCTCCAACCTGGACTTGGCAGACGTGTTTCCTGGGTAAGAGATATTAACAAGACAATATGATCCCCAAATGCCCATGGAACAACCAGCACAAGGACTGACTATCCCAGCTCAAGCCTCTCTTTGCTGTTGTATCCCATCCCCTCTCCTCTGGCTGTAGATTGTGTCTGGACTGCAAGGCCTTTGGGACAGGGATCCCCTCACTTAGGCCTTGGCTGCACAAGCATTTGCTGGTTCTAGTCCTTGGTGACGCTGCCCCCGGTACAGTCAGGGCAAAGCTGCACTTTGCGTCAGTTCAGCTCACCCCGCTTGAAACCAGGCCAAACTGTCCAAGTGCAGATTGTGGCTTATAACCTGAATCCTGTCTACAGTAGGGTTTGTATCCGTGTAGCTACCCCAGGAGCCAAAACTGGTGTAAATCAACTGTGCAGACAAGAGCTGATGGCAGAGGAAATCCATTGAATCTAAGTGCACTTACCCTTCATTTACCCAGGTGTGAGTGGGAAGCCCGGCCCCTTGTCTGTAAGGCACCTCGCACGCTAGGGATTCTAGATAAATAAACAATCATCTCTATAGCAAGGTGAATCATTTCTGCCAACCAACGGGGGGAATTTCGCCTCTGGTTTGAATGGACCACGAGTGGATGGTGATTTCCTCAAACAGATCCACTGCTGGGAAGGATTCACTACATCGATTCTGCCAGCGACACCTGGTCTGGAGAGCAGGAATTCAGTTTGATAATCAAAATGTGAGCCATTCTGATTGGACACGTAGCTCACGGGCTATCGTTTCTTTCCGAGGATTGGCTGTGTGCAACTCTTCGCGCTTGTCTACACTTCCAGCACCGGTGGAGCAGCACTTAAGGCTTAGTGAAGCACTCCACCTCCCCAAGAGGCAGTAGCTGCAGTATGTTGATTGGAGAAGCCCTCCTGTCAACATAGCCCTGTCTACACTGACCTAGTTATACTGACATATGTGGGTAGCGTAGACCAAGCCTTAGGATCAGATTCCTGGGTACGACGAGGAGGAATTCAAAATTTGCGTTCAGTGCTGTTTGCTTAAAAGTCACTATTCCTGGGGATGGGCTAGTCAGTCAACTTGGGCAGTAGATCATTCCCAAGCAGCAAATGCAAACAAGAGGCACAAAGAGAGAATCTGTTTAAAAACACAAAGAAATAGCCAGGAATTATCCACCCCGTTCTCACCACTTAGCTAATCCTGCCCAAGAGTTGTTAGGCAGGGAGAAAGCTTAACAGGGACTACACCATCGTCCGTCACCCATGCTGCAGGTTAGCCAGGGCACGGGGCTGGTCTGTGCGTGGACGTCTTTTAGGTTCTCAACACATTTATAGATTTACTGCAGGGATCCGTGTATTCTAGCTGTTGTGTATTTTGTATCCTGCCTAGTTGTATAGGTTGCCTTGGTAACAGAGCCTAGCATGTTGCCATAGCAACAGAGTTAGACTATTAGGGGATAGCTCAGCCAGTTCTGGCTGGTTTCACTTGTAGTTCAATAAAGATTTTCTGGTGGTTTGCATCTCTCTGTGTTCCGTGCTGATTTCTCTCTGAATACAAGTAATTTCCAAGGATTTAACATAACAAAAATGGCCACAAGGACGGGACGGACCTGTGTTTCTCTGGCAAGAAGTAAAAGTTAACATAAGAAAAATCTTTTGCTGTTCTGGGGGCTGGGTTGTTTGCACTGACTGTGAAACTGAAAGTAAAGCAAGCTGCGCTTTGTGCTGAGGGAAAATCAAGCACACAGACTGGGAAGGGAGAAGAAACAGAAGCAGTGCTAGTGAATGGATATCACCTGCAATTGTGTGTGAACAACCCCAACACACATGAATAAAAGACACTAAAAGACAAGGGAAAAATAGGTGGGGCAGCAATGGCTACACTTATGGGGCCCCTGGGACCTTTTGCTGAGATCCTGGAGCAATGGAATTCATATCCTGAGCGTTTTCAGCTTTTTGTTATTGCAAATGAAAGTACAGATGCAAAGGAGATGTTAATTTTCTGAAGTGTTGTGGGAGCTAAAACCTGTAGTTTATTGTGCAGCTGAATGCACCCTGATAAGCCAGAGACAAAATTTTACAATGACATTGTGAAAATCCTGGAGGCACATTTTGCCCCCCAAACCACTGGTAATTGCAGAGAGATTTAGGTTGCGCAAAAGGAATCAAGAGAAGGTGAAACAATTGTGCAATTTGTAGCAGCTCTGAAGAAGCTTCCTGAGCACTGTGAATTTGTCTGTTGGTTGGGTGGCAGCGCTGCCCTCAGAAGTCTCGGGGCCTTTAAAGCGTCCCGTTCTTGAGACCCCGTGGTTCAGAGCTCATGGAAAAACCTGGAGAGGAGATCATGGACACCTTCACCACTCCCATGAGGGCTTTGGAATTTGTTTTTAGACATTATCCCTGTAGACGTGGGGGCCCATGATATGCAGTAAGTTCTTTCTCTGCTTTAGCAATTCTAATCATTTCCCCATTAGAATGTGAAATTTGAATAGTCCTTTTTCCAGCATCTTGCTTTGTTTGCTGCAGGAACTGGGTCACTTTTGCTCCCTGTAACAAGTCATCAGCTATTTCAGACCAATTTAACCCAAGGCTCACTGAAAATTCTGTTAGACTGGCGGTGAGAGTTGTACTGTATCTTTGGATTTTTGGTAGGTAATATGTATGGTTTGTGGTGTACAGAACACTTACATTGCATTTGCATTCATCTACAGGGGGTTTGCTAGTACTCCCATCCTCCCAGAATACCTCCTCCCACGATGATACACAAACACATTGTCCATTGTATAGAACTTGTGGGTACTGCCCTGGACCCTGTAGCTGCAGCACTTCCACCTTCTCTCCGTGCTATTGCAGCTGCAGCTGCCTTGGTTGAAACCTCGGAAACCCTGGTCCTTGGCTCCCCGCTTACCGTTTCTGTTCCCCATGCTGTTGCAGCTCTGTTGTTGAAAACCAAAACACCGCATTAATCAAATGCTCACTTAACAAAATATGAAATTCTTTTGTTGTCTCCAGGCCATATTACACTCACCCGGTGTTTGGTCCTCAATCCTGCCTCATTACTGCCCACCTCTCTTGATGGTGAACCTCACGATTGTTTGACTGTGACCGCGCATCTTACTATGCCCTGAATTGATCTTAAAGACACCCCTTTGCAGAACCCCAAATTGATTTTCTATGTTGATGGCTCTTGGCAAAGAAACTCGAAAGGTATTCTTGTGGCCGGCTATGCTGTTTGTTCTCAACATGAGATAATTGAAAGTAACCCTCTTCCTTCTGTGAATTCTGCCCACGTGGCTGAACTTTTTGCCGTAACCAGGGCTTGTATCCTGGCCAAAGGTAAATCTGTTACTGGTTTTACAGATTCCCATTATGCCTTCGGTGTTGTCCATGATTATGGTCAACTCTGGAAACAAAGAGGCTTCCTCACTTCGGGAGGCTCACATATTAAAAATGGATCTTATGTTGCTGCTTTATTAGATGCTTTACAGTTACCTTCTGCCATTGCTGTTGTTAAATGTCAAGCTCGCCAAATTCCTTAAGATGAAGTTACTTGTGGGAATGCCTTGGCAGACTCTGCCGCTAAGGCTGCGGCCCTCCCTGCACCTCAGGCCACATCTATGTTTTTGTTCACGTCAGTCTAGTCTCCTATAGCTACTACTGAGGATGTTGCCCTCCTCCAGGATCAGGCCCCAGAAAGTGAAAAGAAGTGTTGGAGACTGGCAGAGTGCTTTTTACACCCAGCTCCCCGGACGGCCGCCTGGTGGTACCCATGGTCCTTTTCCCTTGCTTTCCTCAAGTGCATCATGGGGTGGCCCACTTGAGCAAAGGGGGATGATAGAAGCAGTGAAACGGGATTGGTATGCCCCCACTTTCCCCACTGTGGCTCACCAATATTGCCAAACCTGCCCTATTTGTCAGCCTCACAATGTGGGCAAACCGGTAAAAACAAAAAGGGCAGCACATCCCCCACCATGAGGACTGTGGACATGCCCCTCTGAGGGGGCAGCGCCCGGGGTTCTCCCTCTGGGTCCTTCTCAGAGGGGGACCACCCCTCCCAGCTACACACCGGCTGGGAAACAGCTTAGTCTTTTGCCCCGGCCTGTAGACAGGGCTGGCACACAAGCAGTCTATTCTCTGGAGCGGTAAGGAGGGTGAGGTTCTCCCGGGGTGGCTCGGGAAGGGGAGAGGGGGACACAGGCCCACCCGTCTCCACTGTGTCCCAGCCCAGGGCCCTAGCAGTGGCACAGGTGCCTGCCACTGGGTCGGCGGGGCTCCTGCTGTAACACGCCGACAGGGTTGCCCCTGACTCAGCTAATGTGTATAGCTGTTCCTGGGCTTCTTCCTCCCCATTCCCCCAGGTACTTGATTCCTCCGGGTCGCTGGGGTGTGGTAGTCACACTAGGCCCTCCTCATCCACCAGTGGCAGCTCTGGAAACTCCATGGGTTCCTCCTCGGAGGGAAACTCCCCCAGGTCTTCTGGCCCCCAGGCCACGGGTAGGGCTGGTAGGTTCTCCGGGTCCCAGGCACTGTACTGCTCGGGTCTGTCCTCCTCCTGCTTCCAGGTAGTGGGTAATTCAGGTGGGCCCTCCTCCGACTCCCAGGAAGCGGCCTGCTCGGGTAGGCTCTCTGCCAGTCCCCAGGCTGGGGTTAAGACAGGTTGCTCCCCCTCAGCATGGGCCTCTGGCCTGGATCTAGCTGGGAGCCTCAGGGGAGAGGGGTCCTTCTCCCTCATCCGTCCCCACCCAACTGAGCTCACAGGCCGGGGTTTTAAAGGCCTGGCTCCACCCACCTGCTTCCGATCAGGTGGTGTTTGTTGGGCTCTGGCAGCCAGGGGGGGTTTGGTTCTCCCTCTGGGTCCTTCTCAGAGGGGGACCACCCCTCCCGGCTACAGGGACTGTTTGTAAATATTCAGATTGTTTTCATTCAAAAGCCAAAATGTGTTTCATATGAATATGTAGTGGTAATTGTATGTATGATTTCAGGATGGGTAGAAGCTTACCCACGTGCAAAAGCTGACACTATTACAGTCAGCAAAAGACTTTTGAAAGAATTTATCTCTGGATTTGGGATCCCTCTGTCTATCAACAGTGACAGAGGCACTCATTTCACAGGCCAAGTTATGAAAGAAGTTTGCAAGGCCCTCGGTATCCAACAGAACTTTCATTGCCCATATCACCCTCAGTCTGCAGAGGCAGTGGAGAGACAGAATGGAGTCCTGAAAAATAAAATAGCCAAAATTTGCAATGAAACCAACCTCAAATGGCTGGATGCCCTGCCCTTAGCCCTTATGAGTATGAGCTCATCATGTAACAGAAAAACTGGACTATCACCACACAAGATCTTAATGGGACAACCCATGAGGCTCCCTAGTTCCCCACCAGTATCATTTCATATGACTGATATTAATTTAGCTGATGAAACTGTTTTGACTTACTGTCAGGCGTTAATGAAGTGTGTTAAGGCTTTTCGTTCACAGATACAAGAAGCCTTTCCCCAAGAACCTCGAGAAGCGTGTCACGATCTAAGCCAGGTGACTGGATCCATGTAAAAGTCCACCAAAGGAAGACAGCCCTGGAACCATGTTGGAAAGGTCCACTCCAGGTACTCCTCACCACCAACATTGCTGTGAAGTGCCAAGGTCACCAGTCCTGGATACATGCCTCACATTGTAAAAGGATCTCTGCACCTGTAGAAATAAGGTCAGAGGAGCAGGGTGCAAGTGCTTGTAACCTCTCCCCTGCCCAAGAAGAGGATTTGCCACTCCAGAGTGAAGAGGATGTGCCATGACGTCATCCCTACCACCTCAGAAAAAAGACCTAACAATCCTCCAAGTCTCTGGTTCCCTAAATGGGTATGGCTAGTGATCTTCTGGATGCTCTGTATTGGCATTATCTGGATGGCTCTCTTTTGGTATAGGCAGGAAGAAAAATGGTTCCTGATTGACAGCACACCTGTCGAGGAAATCCCCAAGGTTCGTGGGCCGACAACCTAATGACTCTGAGGTGCAATTAAAGACTAAGCAACTGAACCATAGAAGGAAACGCTCCTTGGACTGTACTAACACATGTTTACAAGTAATTGACCAACTACGAAAAGACTTAAATGTGTCTAACTGCTGGATTTGCAGTCATGTTCCCTTGCATTCTGGAGAAGGTATACCCATGTCCCCGACTATGTTAAACACCACACAAATAGTGCAAGGAGATACCATTCCTTTTCCTGGAAAGAATCAAACTTGGGCTGATGTAGGTCGGAATAAAACAGAATACATCCGCCTAGCTTATGAGGCCGAAGGGGAATACTGCTTTAAGTCCAACCGATCCATGTGGGGGAAGGATGCATTCCACAAAAGTATAAGGGTTGGTTATAGCATTTGTAACTATACCTTTACTATCAACTCTACAGGTATGTAGCCCTGAATGGGAGCTCTTTTAGGGGCTCTTTTCCCTACCTCCTGAATATCAATTATGGCATTCGCTTAATGCAAAGCTCTATAGCATTTTCACAAGAACACATAGGTTTAGTGGGTCATTATTTTATTTGTGGAAATAAGGCCCATAAGAGATTACCCCCATGGTGGGAAGGCTTCTGTTCCATCGGAGCCATCGTCTCTGCCATTAGATACACATCCACACTACCCCAGGGCAGACTCCGGAACTGAAGAGCAATCACTGAGGCCCAACGATATTGGGGTATCACTATGCCCCACCTTGGAGTTGCATATTCCATCAAAAAATAAGGCACATTGCTGGGGTACTTGAAGAAATGGCCAATGGAACTACCCAGGGCTTTGAACACATAGCCACTGAAATGGGTAGTATACAACAAATGGTTTTGCAGAACCGAATGGCCCTAGATTTTACCTTAGCAAGCAAAGGAGGAGTGTGTGCCCTGATAGGACCAGAATGTTATGTTTGTATACCAGATAACACCCATGACATTTTCACACAAGCCGAGCATATTAGAAAAGAAGTAGCAAAGCTCCATGAAACGGATCAATGGAGTCTATGGTCTTGGCTCAGCAGATGGGGGTCCAAGATATTCTATATTGTATTACTTGTATTTGGGGGTATTATTGGAATCTTTGTGTGCATACAAGTATTCATAGTGCTTATAAAATGTTGCTTTAAATGTACTGCAAAGGAAATGCATAAAGGTATGCTGAGCCTGGAACAGAAAACGGCAGTATATAATATGTATGTTGAAAGAAAGGAATGGGATGAACAAGTGAAGAAAGAAGTTGAAGACTTAATGAGTATGGAAGTTTAAGGTAGTATGGTGCTATAAAGCACCAAAGGGGGGAATGTTGAAGTAAATTGTGCAGGCCTTAAACTTTGGTCAAGAAAAATATGTCTTATGGGTAAGAGAGGGGGCAAAACAAGCAAGAATGTGCTGCAAAATGTAACTGTTTGAATCAAAAGAAAATGCTTGTGCTGTAGTTCGTTTGTGTCTGTAACCTTGACTGATGATAAGAAGAGTGAATGCTGTATTCTAACACTGCTATAAATATATTGTAACATGGGGTCCTGTCCGGCCCCGCGGTTGTGGCCCTTCTTCGGGCCCCAGCTCGGAGGAAGGCCACTGCAACTTCCTACCAGGGAAATGTTCACTGCAGATTTGAGTCTGTCGCCCCGGCCCGCAGGCAGGGCAGGCGAGCAAGCAGTGTTTTCAAGTTGGGAGTGCAGGGGACGATGCTCACTCTCTGGGTGGCAGAGATAAGGGGGAGTAGAGCGGGATGCAGGCCCACCCAACTTCACTGCGTACCAGCCCAGGGCCCTAGCAGTGGCAAAGGCGTTGCCACTAAGTCGGCGGGGCTCCTGCTGCAACACACCGATGGGGCTTTCCCCTATCTCAGCCACGTTTATGGCTGCCCCTGGGCTACTTCCTCCCCATATCCCCAGGTACCTGCATCTGTGGGTTCCTCAGAGTCGCTGGGGTAGACCGCCCATGGCAGGCTCACCAGTCCCTCAGTGTCCACAAGCAGCAAGGTGGGAAGCTCCTCAGCGAGGGGCAGCTCCTCCAGGTCCCAGGGCTCAGGGGGATGGCTCAGCCTCCAACAGCTCCTCTAGATCCTGTCCCGTCTTGGGGAATGGTTCAGCCTCTGGCAGTTCCTCTAGGTCAGGTCCGGCCTTGGCGGGGGTCTCCCAGCCCTCCGGCTCAGGGGACTCAGTCCAATCATTAGGGCCTACGGGCTTGGCCCAATCCTGGGGGCCTGTAGGCCTTGGCCAGTCTAGGGGGCCCGGAGGCCCTACCCAACCCTTAGTGGTTGGTCACTTGGGCCGCTCCTGGGCTCTGCACCCTGGGAGGCACTCGATTGTGTCAGCGGCCTGGCCCGGTTCAGACTTCAGCTGTAGTCGGCGGGGCTGCAAATCTGCCTCTGGTGGCAGCTTTCTCCCTTCTGAGCTGTGGGGCCTGCTTTTTGTATTCTCAGCCCTGGCTGAGACTCCGCCCCTCTGGAGCTGGATTGGTCGGCCAGCTGGACCTATCACGATCCAGTCTCCCGGTTGCTGGGCAGAATGGGCTGCCAGCCCTTTCTCTTTCTGTCCCCGAGGTTGTGGCCCTTCTTCAGGCCCCGGCTCGGAGGAAGGCCACTGCACCTTTCTACAATATGTTAAAATCTGCCTGAGGGCGGAGAGCCTTTACTGACCAGAGGCAACTCTGTCAGTGGCTCTCCCCCTGCATCTGTTTGTACTTCATAATAATAAATGAGTCTCATATCTCTGATGAGCCTCAACTAAAAATGCAGAGTGAAGCTTTGTTTCTTCCACACTGGCTTCTGTGGGGATTCAGAAACGCAGATTGTGGCTGGTTGCGAAGTCTGGCTTCAGTGCCACCCACCAGTGCAGGGATAATCTGCTCTCCGTTAGCAGCCTGCCCTGATCTTGGCATTATCAGGTGGCTAATCTGGGCACGGGACGGGTCTCAGTGTCGTAGTCAGCAGGATCCACAGAACCAGAACATTTGGGTTTTGGATCAGAATCTCACGCTATTCCAAATTTTGAAATTTTATATTGAGAATGTTAAAGATTAAAGCTAGTCAAGATGAGTGAGCAGAGATCATATGAGGCTATGCGTGCAAAACACCTTAAATAGTTATGCAAAGAGAAAAAATTAGATCTTAAAGGGAATATCTCAAAACAGAAAATGAGAGGTCTACTCAGAGACAACGACCTGGAAATAGGGTCTCTGACTGACTCGCCCCCAAAGGGAGCAGCTGAGGAAAATCGGCAGCCTGCCTGGGGAGACCAGCGTCTCCAGTGTGAGAGAGAAATGGCAGAACTTCGCTTGTGGGAAAAGCGACAGGCAGCCGAGATAGAGGAGCAGTCTGGTCAGAGACAGAGGACCGCTAAGGTGGAAGCTCATCAGAGACGGATGGAAGCAGCCAAAATCCAGCTCCAGATCCAGGAAGGGAAAAGGGATCCACCGCAGCCATCTGAGGATTCTTCGCTTCTCACCATCAAAGATCTGGAAAGGATCTGCCCCATTTACAGAGATAACGAGGATATTGAAGAGTTTTTGTCTACTTTTGAAGAACTCTGTAGTATTCATCGGGTTCCTGATGAGAGGAGAATGCCTGTTCTACTCACCAAATTGACTGGAAAAGTCAGGAAGGTATTGAATGAAATGGAGTTGAAGGAGGCATTAGATTATGTAAAATGTAAAGAAGCAGTGTTGCAAAGGTTTAAAATTACTCCCGAGTCATATAGGCTGAAATTTAGAAATGTTAAGCTGTCTGATAATGTTACCTATCTTGAAACTGCTCATAAACTGCTTGGGTATATGAAAAAGGGGGTTGAGGGAGCAAAGGCTTGTAACACTTATAGCAGAGTTATTGATTTGTTTGCTAGGGAACAGCTCCTAGAAATAGCACCCCACTATATCAGAGCAGCTGTCCTTGATAAAAACCCCAGTACCATTTTGGAAGCTGCACAGATTGCGGATGCTTTCATGGAAAATAGGAACCGGGAGGGGCATAAGGTTCAACGGAAAAGCAACCCCCATTCATCGCAGGTTAAAAGGGAGGATGGGTCCAGGAATAAGACTAGCCCCAACTTGGCTAGGAAGTCTTATACCAACCCAGAGATTAAAAGCGCTCACCCAGGGGGAAAACCTGCCGCATGCTTCCAGTGTGGACTGACAGGCCATATAAGGCCAAATTTTCCAAACCGTGGGGATGGGAGTAATCCAAGGCCAGCAATCCCCCGGCCCACGATTAATTCCAATGCTGTTGCTTTAAGTATAGAGACTGGCCAGTTTGCTGCAAAATGGCTCTAACTTAGCATACATTCCTTTTATCCAACAATGCATGGCACACACACTAATTAAACAAACACAACTTAACACTAAAACAATGAACAATGGGTGTAGAATAGACATTATCCCTGTAGAGGTGGGGGCCCATCCAGTAAAAGCATCATACCAATGATATGCAGTAAGTTCTTTCTCTGCTTTAGCAATTCTAATCATTTCCCCATTAGAATGTGAATTTTGAATAGCCCTTTTTCCAGCATCTTGCTTTGTTTGCTGCAGGAACTGGGTCACTTTTGCTCCCTGTAACAAGTGATCAGTTATTTCAGACCAATTTAACCCAAGGCTCACTGAAAATTCTGTTAGACTGGCAGTGAGAGTTGTACTGTACCCTTGGATTTTTGGTGGGTAATATGTATGGTTTGTGGTGTACAGAACACTTACATTGCATTTGCATTCATCTACAGGGGGTTTGCTAGTACTCCCATCCTCCCAGAATACCTCCTCCCATGATGATACACAAACACATTGTCTATTGTATAGAACTCTGGTGGTATTTTCTAATTCACCCCAAATACAAGTTCCCACTGTGGTAGTTCTACTGCATAGTTCTGCGGAGGAAGGTATGGATAGGCAGACCCATTGTTGTGGTTCCATGCTACAACCCCTTGGATCCAATAGTTTTCCCTCTCTCCCGGCCCACTTTTAACCAAAAGGATCCTGTGGCTTTTGGTAAGGGGCTTACCTTCCATAAGCAGACCCATTGTTGTGGTTCCATGCACTACACCCCCTTGGATCCAATAGTTTTCCCTCTCTCCCGGCCCACTGAATCATAACCCAGGGTAACCAAAAGGATCCTGTGGCCAATTTTGGTAAGGGGCTTACCTTCCATAAGTCTATCTCCATAGATTGCTGATGGGCGATTTTTACTGTTATTTCTCCTCTTAGCATATTTATTTTCATCGAGCTTTTGACATACTGTATCCATTCATCTTTGTAAGTGTCAAATAATGCCTTTTTTCTCTCTCTTATTAAGTGTGTCAAGACCTTGGTATTTCCAGACATTACCCAAAACATCTCATTCTCTAATGTAGCTAATCCTAGCACTTGCATGTCAGTTCAGCTTAGAGCTGTGGCAGTTTTATTTCCCATTTCTATTTGTTCTTTATATAATGACCAATTTGTAGAGTTGACCCACTGCCACATATTCCATCTGGCTTTTAGATTTCCCAGCCCGATCTGTACCAAATCGACACTGGTGTGTATTTGCTTCTGGATCAGACTGTCTGGTAACTTAGATAAAGAGTTTAGTTTATTTTTGATCACTTCCAAATCTACAGAGTTCAATATCCCCACTCCAGTACCCATTATTCCCAAGGCAGTATCAACGGTATCTTGTTTGCGTCTGATTTTAGGAGTCTGATGTGTGCAGACTCAAGCCAACAAAATAGGGAGTGCATACAGGATACATCGTGGCTACGCACGGGATACATTTAAATGAGTCCAGTCCATATCCACCCTCATTTCTACCAGCAGGGGGCTAACCAGAGCTTTTACTGGTTCCAGTTGTAATTTAAACAACCGCATGCTTCCAGTGTGGACTGACAGGCCATATAAGGCCAAATTTTCCAAACCGTGGGGATGGGAGTAATCCAAGGCCAGCAATCCCCCGGCCCACGATTAATTCCAATGCTGTTGCTTTAAGTACAGAGACTGGCCAGATACAGGGGGATCCCGCCACCTTGTGTTGGGAGATGGACACTGCAGTTGTTAATGCTGCCACTTTGGAAATCCCCAGTGGGGGGAGTGAAGGATACCTCACTAATTATGTGAGGGCAGAGATGGGAAGGGGTAATGAGGAATTCATTAAGAGTGCCAGGGTGAATGGGATTGTGTGCACTGGATGGAGGGATTCTGCCTTCGAAATTACCTTGGTTAAAAAGGAATTGGTCCAGGAAGAGGATTATTTGCCAAACAGGAGTGTAACTTTGGTAGCGCTTTCTGAGTACAAGGTAAAGGTGCCCTTACCAAAAATCCACTTGGAGTGGGAAGATTTTAAGGGTGACATGGTGGTAGGAGTTCGGGAGCTGCTACCGGTGGATGTGTTAATAGGGAATGACATTGTAGTTCTTAATAGTAAGGTCAATGTCGTCACTAGATCACAAAGAAAATGTGGTTTTGATGTGGACACCCTGCCTGAGGATCAGGAGGGAGTTGGGGAACAGACGGGAGATTCTTCTCCAGTGTTGCCAGCTGGGAGTGAATTGGATGTTCCTGAGACAGCTCTGAATTTGAGTGAAATTCAGAAGGAATTTGTTAGGGCGCAGCAAGAAGATGTTTCTTTAGAGGAGGCCAGAATGGAGGCCCAAAGCCTAGCTCCAGCAGAAGAGGGAGCAGGCAGGTTCTTCATGCATGAAGGCTTGCTATAGAGAAATCCCCCTGCAGGGAAGAAGCAGCCTCATGATGGAAACTGCACGCAGCTTGTAGTACCTGAGGAATATAGAAGGGAATTATTAAAGCTGGCTCATGATGATCCCGTTGCAGGGCATCTGGGCATAGACAAGACTTGTGACAGGCTGAAGCAAAACTTTTATTGGCCTTACATGTCTGACACAGGGAGGAATTATTGCAGGAGCTGTGATTTGTGTCAGAAGCGCAATAGTTTGAAGGGTCCTAGGAAGATGTCCCTGCAGCCTTTGCCCATTACTGGGGAGGCTTTCACCAGAGTGTCTGTGGATATTGTGGGGCTGCTCCCTTAACCT
Organism: Emydura macquarii macquarii; assembly: GCF_026122565.2. Classification (NCBI taxonomy): domain Eukaryota; kingdom Metazoa; phylum Chordata; order Testudines; family Chelidae; genus Emydura; species Emydura macquarii. The sequence goes on along the minus strand of NW_027132553.1, from coordinate 23,854 downwards.
TCCAGAAATGGGAAGAAGTATATTCTGGTGTTGCTGGATTTTGCCACCAGATATCCTGAGGCTGTAGCTTTATCCAATGTGGAGGCTGAGACAGTGGCCACTGCCCTGTTTACTATCTTTAGCAGAGTGGGTTTTCCCAAGGAAATCTTGTCAGGCCGTGGTGCCAATTTTATGTCAGTTGTATTTAAGCAGCTATGGGAGATGTGTGGGGTAGGTCATCTAAAAGCTGCCCCTTACCATCCAGAAACCAGTCGTTTGGTAGAGAGGTTTAAAGATGTATGTGGACAGATGCCAGAATGACTGGGATGTCCTGTTACCTTATCTGCTATATGCTTACAGAAGTGTACCTCAAGAGTCTACAGGGTTTGCTCCTTTTGAGATGCTTTACGGGAGGCAGGTCAGGGGACCCCTGGATCTGATTTGTGATTTCTGGGAGGGTAACATAGAGATGCCAGAACAACCAGTGCGGTAGTATGTGTCACAGTTTAGAGAGCTTTTGGCAGAACATGAAGAGTTGGTTCAGCAGACCCTTGAGAGAAGCCAGGGAGTTCAGAAGACTTGGTATGACAGGCATGCGGAGGAAAGAGCTTTTGAAATTGGGGATAGGGTACTTGTGCTGATCCCAGTGAGAAGAACTAAAATGCAGGACATCTGGGACCGACCATATGAGGTGATAGAGAGGGTTAATGAGGTTACCTACAGTGTCAGAAAGCCTCATGGAAGAGGAGCTGAGCAACTGGTGCATGCTAACAGACTGAAAACTTATTGTGAGACGGAGGCAGCCGTCAATATGATTTGTTGTGCTGATGAAGGAACATTATCTGTCCGGTTGGTTGATTTAGTTGCAGAAAACAAAGGGGAAACTCTGCTGGAGAGCACTGAGTTTAGGGGGAGGGAGGTTGGGTTCTGCACAGAAGCAGGAAATGTTAGCCCTGTTAAAACATCACAGGCAAGCATTCTCCAACCGGTCAGGTTTAACTGACAAGATTGTGCATTCCATTCAAACCACAGGGCCCCGCCCGATGCCCAGCAGAGCATATCGGGCCAAAGGGAAAATGCAGAAACAGATCCAGGAGGAGGTACAAAGAAAAGGACCTGGGGGTAACAGTGGATAAGCAGCTGGATATGAGTCAGCAGTGTGCCCTGGTTGTCAAGAAGGCTAATAGCATATTGGGCTGCATTAGTAGGAGCATTGGCAGCAGATCACGGGAAGTGATTATTCCCCTCCATTCGGCACTGGTGAGGCTGCATTTCGAGCATTGTGTCCAGTTTTGGGCCCCCCACTACAAAAAGGATGTGGACAAGTTGGAGAGAGTCCAGCTGAGGGCAACGAAAATGATTAGGGGGCTGGAGCACAAGACTTATGAGGAGAGGCTGAGAGAATTAGGCTTGTTTAGTCTGCAGAAGAGAAGAATGAGGGGGGGGATTTGATAGCAGCCTTCAGCTACCTGAAAGAGGTTTCCAGGGAGGATGGAGCTAGGCTGTTCTCAGTGGTGGCAGATGACAGAACAAGGAGCAATGGTCTCAAGTTGCAATGGGGGAGGTCTAGGTTGGACATTTGGAAAAAGTTTTTCACTAAGAGGGTGGTGAAGCACTGGAATGGGTTACCTAGGAAGGTGGTGGAATCTCCATCTTTAGAGGTTTATAAGATGTGGCTTGACAAAGCCCTGGCTGGGATTATTTATCTGAGGTTAGTCCTGGTTAATCCTGCTTTAGCAGGGGGTTGGACTAGATGACCTCCTGAGGTCCCTTCCAACTCTACGATTCTATGATTCGATGTTGGAAATGGGGATAATTGCTAAGTCAAGCAGTCTCTGGGCGTCTCCCATTGTAATGGTGCCCAAGAAGGATAAAACCATGAGGTTCTGTGTATGTTACAGAAAGCTGAATGCAATCATGCAGCCTACCCCATATCCCACACCCCATATAGAAGATTTATTGGACCAGTTGGGGGATGCAAAGTTCATAAGCACACTAGATCTAACTCGGGGATACAGGCAAATCCCCTTAGATGCTGATGCCCAGGAAAAATCTGCTTTCATAATGGATTCTGGTCTATATGAATTCAAGGTTCTGCCAGTTAGGTTACAAAATTCTAGTGCTACCTTTATGTGGCTCATTAATGAGGTTTTGGCTGGGTTACAAAACTTTGCCAGAGCCTATCTAGATGACTTGGCTATTTTCAGCGATTCCTGGGGAGATCATTTGTACCACATGGGGGTCGTGTTGCAAAGACTCAGAGAGGCCAGCTTAACAGTTTAAGTCTCCAAATGCATGTTAGGAGCTGCAGAAGTGTCATACCTGGGACACAGGATGTGCAGTGGGATAATACGCCCTGATCCTTTGGCAGTGGAAGCCATAAAGGGCTGGCAGGAGCCTAAAACAAAGAAGCAGGTCCAATCCTTTATTGGGCTGGCTAACTATTATCGCAGGTTTATAAAGGGGTTTAGTGACATTGTAGCTCCCATAAGAGCCCTTACCAAAAAGGGAAATCCGGACATGGTACAGTGGACTGAGGCCTGTGAGCAGGGCTTTCAAAAAATAAACGAGGCCTTGTCAAAAGAGCCTGTATTGGCCAGCCCTGATTTTGAAAAAGCATTCTTCCTATGCACAGATGCTTCTAATACTGGGTTAGGAGCTGTACTCATGTAGGACGGGGAGGGGGGTAAGAGGCACCCTATCACATACTTGAGCAAAAAACTGACACCCGCTGAACAGCACTATGCTACTATAGAAAAAGAATGCTATGCAATTGTCTGGGTCATAAAACAACTTCAACCCTATTTGTACAATAGGAAATTTACTGTGCTTAGTGATCACACTCCATTGGTATGGTTACACAAAGCCAAAGGGACCAACTCTAGGCTGCTCCATTGGAGTTTAGCCTTACAGGAATGTGATAGAAACATAGTTCACATTAAGGGTAAAGAGAATTTGGTTGCTGATGCGTTGTCAAGACTGGGGGGCCCTTGAGGTGTATTCAGGAGCTCCGATTGCTCCCTTCTATACCAGTCTCACGTTGGGGGTGTCACACTGGTTAGATTAGGGGGAGAGGGGGGACATTTGTCATATTGGTTAACATCAGTGTGTCAAAATCATAATAATTCATGTAAGATATGCCATGTCAGGTACTGTTCGAAAGGTTATAATGTGCTAAGTCAGATGACAATACTTATGTTCATGTGTTCTCTCTGTAATGGAAGTTATAGACATATCTGATGTACCTGTGTTTCAAAGTATGCTGTGTAAGACACACCCCAGACAAAGAGGTGGCAGGACAATAGCCCGCTTAATGGCCCATCAAAACCTTTACAAAAGTAAAGGGCCCAGGAAGAAACTAAAGGCATACCTGAAGAGTTACCAGGATTGGCCCATGTGACTCTGAACTCCATTTTAGTTCTTGTAACATTCCACAAGTCGCCATTCTCTAACTTAATCCTTTTGGATTTCTTACAAATAGTCTGCTTCCTAAGTGGGGCTCTGTAACTTTTTGTGCGGACCAGACGATCCATATAACGCTCTAAACAGGCATCCTCCAGTTTGGTCATTTTCTTTTAAACACTGCCGGGGTCTTGACCGAATTGCACAGCCTTTACCAAAGTCACCCCTTGTGCTAAATGTTCTTGAGTTAAGCAGGGACATTGCATAACATAACTTATGGCAATAACAGAGTTCAACAAGCTTTCAAAACATAATTTGGCACACAGGTCCTGAAGCTTGCAGTTTATATCCTCTGAAGTCCAAATCACGCAGTCATGGTCCCGTTGGCCTGGAGTGTCTGTGACACAACCCTCACAATCTTCGAAAAGCTTTTCCCTAAGACAGTGATTAAGGGTAGCATAAACAGCAACACGTACAATAGCCCGCATGACTTTTTAACAATCACGACATGGCACCGGCTCAGTTCATTCCATGCCAAGACTCCTCTTAAACTGCAGATAGGCGTCATCCTCAGGGTCATCCTCTTCATCGATTTGTATCGGCATTGAGCAGAAAGAAAACGGGCCCGATTAATCTACGCTGTTTGATGCAACATTATTTGGGGTCACCTGCCAAGAGATTTTCAGAAAAGAAATAGCTATAAGTCTCTATGGCTTGGCTTTTGTTTTTGTTTTTAGATCTACACCACCCGGATCAGTTACTAACCCCATCACGCTCCCCAACCATGTTCCTTCCTTTACCTGCATCTCACCTTTTCCTTCAGTCTGGCCCACTGGCGAATGCATGGGGATGGACAATGTGAGGCCGTCAGACTCGTCAGGCTGGCTTACGATCGCTCGGGTTTCGGGTTCCGGCATGCCGAACAAAAGCTGAGCCAAAGGGCTGTCCTCAGACCTGTCGCTGATGTAGCGCTTTCTACGCAGGGGGACCAAAGCCTTAGGAGCCAAAACAAATTCCAAAGGCCTCACAGAAGTGGTGAAGTCATCCATGTTCTCCTTTCAGCGTTTTTCCACGAGCTGTGAACTACATGGCCTTGAAAACGGGATGCTTTAAAGGCCCCGAGTCTTCCGGGGGTGGCGCTGCCACCCAACCAACCATTGAGCCCCAGAGATTCCACCCCATCCCTGATTGGTGCACCTTTCCCTTCTGGGATGGCCTAAGCCCGCTCTGATTGGTGGAGGGGCACCCCTGCTCCTCCCCATGCCCTATCTGGACCAATCCTGCTCTTGGCATGAAACGCACACTGATTGGCGGAGGGGTTGCACCGCCCACTTCTGGTCAGGTGGCCATCTGGAGTCCAATCCAGCACTCAAGGTGGTCCAGCGGGGCGAATCACTCTTCCATTGGTGCAGAGGGGGCAGAAGGCATTCTCGGAGGGGTTGCACCACCCACTTCTGGTCAGCTGCCCATCTTGACCTGGAAGTCATAACCTGGGGTGGGACCGGATGTCAGGTGACTGGCTGGGCGGGACTTCCAGTGACAGGGGCATGGCTTAAGGGTGAGGGGGTGGAGCCTAAGGGCCAAGGGGGCGGAGAATCCTGGGGAGGGGCTGGAAGTCAGGTGACCGGATGGGGCGGAACTTCCGGTGACAGGTGGGCAGCACTCCCCTCACAGCTCTGAGAAGCCTTTAACTAGCTATTCTTATGGGTTCTCATTGCGCCTACTTCCCTGCCCTGCTCTCTGAGCCGCTCCCACCTGCCCCAATGGATACAGCAGCAATATGGGGCCAGCTCCCCTCCTGAGCAACCAGACTGAGCTCACCTGGGGGGATCCAGAGGCACCTGTGGGCAGCTGGGCTGAAGCAGGAGAGTCCGAGGAGGGCCGTGGTTGCTGGGCAGGAGGAAACAAAGCTGCATACTGGGGAGGGTGTGCTGCAGCTTGGCACTAGTCCCATTAGCTTGTCCCCTCTGTTTGCCCCTGTCTCTAACCTGTCCCCACCATTCTGTTCCTGCACTGGCCTCTTCTCCCCACAAGGGCTGGATTAATCCACTAAGTCCTCCCCTCCAGTAGCTCCTGTCCCCAACTTTCCCCCTGTTTCCCCAACAGTTCGTTGTCCCTCCTCCCCAACCCCATCAGCTCCTGCCCCTCCTCCCCCCAATTCCTCTGTGTCCCCTCCCCTCATAATTCCCCTGTCCTCCCACCACTCCCACTACAACTCTGCCCTCCTCCCCCCCAATTCCTCTGTCTTCCCTCGAATCCCCCCACCATTCCCCTGTGTCCCCCCTCTCCACCCCAACAGCTCCTGCCCCTCCTCCCCCAATTCCTCTGTGTCCCCTCCCCTCCACTCCCCCTACAGTTCTGCCCCTCCTCCCCCCAATTCCTCTGTTTCATTCCCTACCCCCACAATTCCCCTGTCATCCCCTCATTAGAAAAGCCGGGGACGCTTTGGTCGTAGCATGAGGTGTGTTTCAGTAGCATAGTAAGAAGGTGACCAGATGCTTTTGAATGGACGAATGTCCCTGTGCAGATTTTAAAGCTTATTTCATGCTCTGCACAAACCTTTCTGCTAATCCATTGGTGGAGGGATGATATGATGCTGAAGTGATCTGATGTATCCCATTTGCTTTCATAAAGTTTTCAAACTCCTGAGAAACAAATTGCAGTCTGTTGTCACTCACAAGTTGTTCTGTGAGACCGAAATGACTAAAGATTTCACCCAGTCTCTGGATAGTGCTTTCAGCAGTAGCGCACGGCATTACATTGACTTCTGGCCATTTGCAGTGGGCATCGACGACAACCAGGAACAAGCTTCCTTCAAATGGGCCAGCAAAATCAACGTGAAAATGCTGCCACGGGTTTTCAGGCCAGTCCCATGGCCAACTGAGGAGCGTTTCTCACACTCTGACGTGAAATATAAGCTCTTGCCGTCTCTTCAATGGCACTGTCCAGGATAGGTCACCAAAAGTAGCTTCATGCAATTTCTTTCTTGCACACTATTCCACAGTGACCTGAATGTAGGTGTTCCAACATCTGCGATCTCAGTAGCGGTGGAATAATGACGTGCATTCCCCACAACAAGAAATCAGAATGGATTGATAGACATGTAGGGACCAAGGTCGGGTGAGATCTGAGAGTCCTGTAAAGATGTTCCATGCATCACTAGGTCCATAACTTGGGACAGTACTGGGTCAATGCAAGTTTCCCTCCTTACTTGAGTAGCAGTGATGGGTTCTTTACCTGTTCAAAGTAGAAGATTTCTTTCTGGCCAATATCTTGATATTTAACTGGTAAAGACAGTCTTGAGAACCTAAAAGACGTCCACGGACAGACCAGCCCCGTGCCCTGGCTAACCTGCAGCATGGGTGACGGACGATGGTGTAGTCCCTGTTAAGCTTTATCCCCGCCTAACAACTCTTGTCTAGCCTTGGTATTTTGTGTCCCGCAGTTGTATAGCCAGAGCCTAACATGTTGCCATAGCAATAGAGTAAGACTATTAGGGGATAGCTCAGCCAGTTCTAGGTGGTTTCACTTGTAGTTCAATCAAGATTTTCCAGGGGTTTGCATCTCTCTGTGTTCTGTGCTGATTTCTCTCTGAATACAAGTAATTTCCAAGGATTTAACATAACAAAAGTGGCTACAAGGACCGGATGGACCTATGCTGCTCTGGCAAGAAGTAAAAGTTAACATAAGAAAAATCTTTTGCTGTTCTGGGGGCTGGATTGTTCGCACTGACTGTGAAACTGAAAGTAAAGCAAGCTGTGCTTTGTGCTGAGGGAAAATCAAACATACAGACTGGGAAGGGAGAAGAAACAGAAGCAGTGCTAGTGAATGGATATCACCTGCAATTGTGTGTGAACAACCCCTACACACATGAATAAAAGACACTAAAAGACCCAGAACTGTCCCAAGTTATGGACCTAGTGATGCATGGAACATCTCTACAGGACTCTCAGATCTCACCCAGTCTTGGTCCCTACATGTCTATCAATCCATTCTGATTTCTTGTTGTGGGGAATGCACATCATTATTCCACCGCTACTGAGATCGCAGATGTTGGAACACCTACATTCAGGTCACTGTGGAATAGTGTGCAAGAAAGAAATTGCATGAAGCTACTTTTGGTGACCTATCCTGGACAGTGCCATTGAAGAGACGGCAAGAGCTTCTATTTCACATCAGAGTGTGAGAAACGCTCCTCCGTTGGCCATGGGACTGGCCTGAAAACCCGTGGCAGCATTTTCACGTTGATTTTGCCGGCCCATTTGAAGGAAGCTTGTTCCTGGTTGTTGTCAATGCCCACTCCAAATGGCCAGAAGTCTATGTAATGCCGTGCGCTACTGCTGAAAGCACTATCCAGAGACTGGGTGAAATCTTTAGTCATTTCGGTCTCACAGAACAACTTGTGAGTGACAACAGACTGCAATTTGTCTCTCAGGAGTTTGAAAATTTTATGAAAGCGAATGGGATACATCAGATCACTTCAGCATCATATCATCCCTCCACCAATGGATTAGCAGAAAGGTTTGTGCAGAGCATGAAACAAGCTTTAAAATCTGCACAGGGACATTCGTCCATTCAAAAGCGTCTGGACACCTTCTTACTATGCTACCGAAACACACCTCATGCTACGACCAAAGCGTCCCCGGCCTTTCTAATGAGGGAATGACAGGGGAATTGTGGGGGGAGGGAATGAAACAGAGGAATTGGGGGGAGGAGGGGCAGAACTGTAGGGGGAGTGGAGGGGGGAGAGGGGAATTGTGGGGGGAGGGGAGACAGAGGAATTGGGGGGAGGAGGTGCAGGAACTGTTGTGGTGGCGGAGGAGGGATGAATAGCTGTTGGGGAGAAGAGGGGGAAAGTCGGTGACAGGAGCTACTGCAGGGGAGGAGTTAGTGGATTAACCCAGCCCTTGTGGGGAGAAGAGGCCAGTGGGGGAACAGAACGGCGGGGACAGGTTAGAGATGGGGGCTAATAGAGGGGACGAGCTAATGGGGCTAGTGCCAGGCTGCAGCCTCTCCCCACCCCCCAGTATGCAGCTTTGTTTCCTCCTGCCCAGCAACCACGGCCCCCCTCGGATTCTCCTGCTTCAGCCCAGCTGCCCACAGGTGCCTCTGGATCCCCCCAGGTGAGCTCAGTCTGGTTGCTCAGGAGAGGAGCTGGCCCCATATCGCTGCTGTCTCTATGGGGCAGGTGGGAGCAGCTCAGAGGCAGGGCAGGGAAGTGGGTGCAATGAAAAGCCATAAGTGTTGCTAGTTAAAGGCTTCTCAGAGCTGGGAGGGGAGTGCCGCCCACCTGTCACCAGCTCCTGGGGTAGCTACACGGATACAAACCCTGATGCAGACAGGATTCAGGTTATAAGCCACAATCTGCACTTGGACAGTTTGGCCTGGTTTCAAGTGGGGTGAGCTGAACTGACGCAAAGTGCAGCTTTGCCCTGACTGTACCAGGGGCAGCGTCACCAAGGACTAGAACCAGCAAATGCTTGTGCAGCCAAGGCCTAAGTGAGGGGATCCCTGACCCAAAGGCCTTGCAGTCCAGACACAATCTACAGCCAGAGGGGAGGGGATGGGATACAACAGCAAAGAGAGGCTTGAGCTGGGATAGTCAGTCCTTGTGCTGGTTGTTCAATGGGCATTTGGGGATCATATTGTCTTGTTAATATCTCTTACCCAGGAAACACGTCTGCCAAGTCCAGGTGGGAGCTTCAAAGCCTCCTGGGAGATGTGGATCATCCAGAAGAACGTGAAGTATGGCTGAGCAGTTAGGGTGCTGGGCTGGGAGTCAGGACTCCTGGGTTCAGTTCCCTGCTCTTTCACAGACCTCTTGTGGGAGCTTGGGCAAGTCACTAGTGACTCAAAGGTATTTAGGTGCCACTAACATCCTCAGAACAGCTGCTCAGCTGCCGCCTACCCCTGGGGGTGCCCACGTTTCTGCTGGCTGGCAATCACACAGCTGCCTGCGCGCTGATCCTGCCCTACAGCTAACAAACTGTTCAGAGCTCTCACTCCTCCCTAAATCCTGGAATCCCCAAAGGGCTCAGACTAGGCACTTTCCCCCCATCCCCACACTTATCCTGCCACTAAGGGCAGCTCCTGGAAGCATGGACTGAGCCTGCCTACCCTGCACAAGAGAGAGATGGGGTGAGTGTGTCCCCGCTCCCTCTAGTGGCTTTGAATGCACTTGGGGTGTGGAGAGCCAGGGTCCAGTCCCTGCTTTATTTAATTAGTTATACAACATGGAACAGCTCCAACCGACGCTGAGAGAAACCGGCGCTGCATTAACTATCCTGTTACAAGTGTAAGCTGTCACTCTACAGTTCATGGGTTTTGTCCTTGTCCTACTTGCACACAGCGGAGCTGTAGGGAAGCATGCAACCCAGGCCGAGCAGCAGCCAGGCAGCCTCCAGCTAGATGGGAGCAGTTGCGCCCCTCTGCCTGACGGAGCAGCCTGCTTTGTCTCTCTCGGTTTGGTTCTTAGAATCATAGAATCATAGAAAATTAGAGTTGGAAGGGACCTCAGGAGGTCATCTAGTCCAACCCCCTGCTCAAAGCAGGACTAACCTCAGTTATATCATCCCAACCAGGGCTTTGTCAAGCCTCAGCTTAAAAATCTCTAAGGATGGAGATTCCACCACCTCCCTAGGTAACCCATTCCAGTGCTTCACCACCCTCCTAGTGAAAAACTTTTTCCTAATGTCCAACCTAGACCTCCCGCCCTGCAACTTGAGACCGTTGCTCCATGTTCTGTCATCTGCCACCACTGAGAACAGCCTAGCCCCATCCTCCCTGGAAGCCCCTTTTAGGTAGTTAAAGGCCGCTATCAAATCCCCCCTCACTCTTCTCTTTTGCAGACTAAACAAGCCCAGTTCCCTCAGCCTCTCCTCATAAGTCCTGTGCTCCAGCCCCCTCATCATTTTTGTTGCCCTCCGCTGGACTCTCTCCAACTTGTCCACATCCTTTTTGTAGTGGGGGGCCCAAAACTGGACACAATACTCTAAATGCGGCCTCACCAATGCCGAATAGAGGGGAATAATCCTTCCCGTGACCTGCTGGCAATGCCCCTCCTAATGCAGCCCAATATGCTATTAGCCTTCTTGACAACCAGCGCACACTGCTGACTCATATCCAGCTTTTTATCCACTGTTACCCCCAGGTCCTTTTCTGCAGAACTGCTGCCCAGCTCGTCGGTCCCCAGTCTATAGCTGTGCATGGGATTCTTCCTTCCTAAGTGGAGGACTTTGCACTTATCTTTGTTGAACCTCATTAGATTTCTTTTAGCTGTTGTCGTTCTGGATTCTAAGAAATAGTGAACTTTCCAGAGAGCACTGTATGTTTTTATCAGACTCCTGTTCCTATGCCAGGGTCACAACAAAACCCACCCGGATACCCATTAATGCGGTATTTAGGGCACTCGTCTGGGAGGTGGGAAATGTGGGCTCAGTCTGAGCAGGGAGCTGCCTACTGGCCTGTTAATGATCTGGGGCTAAGCCCTTCCCCTTTTCCCCTTCCCGCCTGGCTAATTTACAAAATGAACCCCCTTTGATTTCTCACACTGCTGGTTTAGTTCTCTCCTTGAGCAGTGCACCACCGATGGCTAAGCTGAGATACAGTTAGTTTTAGCCAAGCTGCAGGGAAAGAAAATTTGCCCTAAGCCAGAAATCTGCTCGTATTCTTTCCTATAGAGAAATTACCAGTTTTGTATCATTCTGATGGGATTGACTGGCAGCTTCTATAATTTGGTTTCTCATGCAGTAAGGAGCCTGTCTCCTTTACCCATAAGTGGTGCTAGGGGATTAATATAGCTGGGTTTTCCACCAAGTAAATTGCTAGGTTGTGAAGGAGGCAGTTTGTCTAATAGTTAGAGCAGGGGCTGGAATTCAGGACACTGGGGCTCTACTCCCAGCTCTGGAAGTGGAATGGGGCCCAGGGCTTAGAGGAGGGATCAGGATTCCTGGGTTTCCTCCCTGGCTCTTGGAGGGGAGGGTTGTCTAGTGATTAGAGGAGTAGATGTCAGGACTCCTGTACCCAGCTGCGTGAGGGTTGGCACTGTAGTAAGAGCCCGGGACTGGGAGTCAGGACTCCTGGGTGCTAATTCAGTCTCTTCCACTGATTCACTGCTGTGAGCTGGGTAAGTCTTTGTGCCTCACTTTCCCCCTCTGTAAAGTAGGGGTGATAGTACTTGGCCCCCAAGAGCGGAAGGGGTGAGGTCTGGGAGGTTTAAAGCATTGAAGTTTGTAAAGATTGGCAGACGTAGCATGGAAGGGGCCCGAGGGAAGGGTTGCTGTTCTGTGGTTATTGCGGTACACTGCCCGTCTTGTGCTGCTCCCACAGACGGTTAACAAGTCCATTTCTTTTCACAGATCCAACCATCTTGGTTGATCTCACACAGAGCATCATTCCACTTCCCGTTTCCATACATATATGCGCAGTCCTCGCCACTTTGAGCATCATTGGGCTCCCCTTGGTTCCAGTTTCTGGGGATCAGAGAGAGCAGTAAACTAAGGCAGGTATTCGACGGGAAGCCCTGGAGAAATGCACACCCTGAAATCTCACTTAAGCCTTCAGAGTGAATGATCCTGCCTCACCCCTGGAAGCAGTTTGAGGCTGATGGGTGCAGAGCGCTGGGTAAGAGCTAAGTGCAATGATCTAGGGCCTGATTCATCTCTGTGTTGCTCCAGTTTTAAACTGGTCTGTCTGCTATTAACTTCAATGGAATTTAGCCTGGTGTAAACCTGGGATAATGTGATGGTCAATGAGGGGCATGTTACACAGAGATAAGCGCAGTCTTACAAATTCTTTTTCTTAGTGGGTGAGCACTGATCAGTCTTAGAAGACATGCTGCGTTGGTAGTGCTGTGCTTCAGGTTTTCATTGGGTGAGCTTCCATTCCCTGCCTGAATCTCTCTCAGGAGACTCAGTTCTTGGGGTAGAGTTATTTCTTGGGAGGATTGGTATTTGGGCTGAGATTTCTGCAAGAGGGGGTTGACCTGTGTGCTGTTGGTGACACCTCAGTTCTAGGGCCAGTGGTTGTAGTGTAAATAAACAAGTTACACTAAGAAAATACCCAAACTCCACTGATTTCTTCTGAAATGGAAAACTGACCTGTAAGAGTCTGAAAACTGCTATTGCTCAGCTGCTGGTGACAATTGAAAGCTGAGCATCATCCACCACTTTTGCTCTACCCCAATAGCTCTGCTTCCCTGTTGGGGGACCCTGGACAGTTTAAAGAACAGAGCAGATGGGAGATGAACCAAGATGGGAGATGAACCAGCTGAGTGGGTGGAGCTGCCCTATGACTCAATGGGTTTGAAGAGCACCGATTGGTCAGTTGCATTTGAGCCAACCCCTCTTCCCTCATGTACCAGTGAGCGGGATTGGGCTGACCTGTATGACATGGAACTGTCGTCGATCCATTTAAATGTCCCTTCCTTGTCAATGTCGTTCAGGCCAATCCAGTAATTCTTGCCGTTAGAGTTCTTTGTCAAAAACTCCTAAGAGAAAAATAATGGACTTCAATTAAAAATGACCCAAATCTAAGACAACCCTGGTCCCAACTTCACACAGCCCAAATCCCTCTGGCCCTGTGTTGTTCCCCTAGTGCTGAGATGTGGCCCTGTGACAGAATGGAGGGTGGTAAACCTCTCAGCTGCCTCTGTCACCCCTAACCCAGCGGGCTGGGCTGAGGCAGCACAGGTCAGCTGAGCCAAGAACTGAAAAGGAGCCGGCAGCAGCTGTCCGCACTGATTAGGCTAAGGCAGAGCCCTGACTAATGAGGCAAAGGGGAAACAGCTGGCTACCTTGCCAGGGAGGGGACATCAGCCAGCTCAGGAAACCAGGAGCAGGAGGCATGGCCAAGCAGGGTGGGGGGGAACTGTGAGTCAGTCTGTTGGCCGGTCAGGAGGGGCCTAGTGTGCTTGAGGCAGGGACTGGGGAACTGACTGAGTGCACTGTAAAGAATTTAGCAGACAGCTGTGAGTCCTTTGTTAAACGGGGGAACCCTGAGGGCCAGGAGGGCCCGGCCATGTGACATGCTACAGGGCCATTGGGTTATTAGAATTATAGTAGCACATATAGGCAAAAACTGAGATCAAGACCCTCTTGTGCCAGGTGCTACAAAGACCCCTAGTGAAAGAAACTCCCTGCCCCAAAGAGCTTACAATTCAAACAGACAAAACCAAGAATGAGAGGGGAAACTGAGGCAGTGATTTGCCCAAGAGCACACAGAAGGTCAGTGGCAGAGCAGGGAGTAGGACCCAGCTGTCCTGGCTCCCAGGCTAGTCCCTGCAGCACTATACCAGGCTGGCTCCCCTCCCAAAGGCCCTGCTGAGGGAGCTGTGGCTCTGGATGGATGTGAAAGCATTGTGTGACATGGAGGCCAGTCAGGAAATATCAGAGAGCTCCCAAGTGATGCTGATCTCATGATTCCAGTCCTCCAACAGGTGCTGAGTCTCCAAACCCTCCCCCCACCCCCATCACTCCTTACACCCAGAGGTCCCTCTGACTCCCACGTAGTTTCCCTTCCCAGACATCTGCTCTCTGCAGCTCTGTCAGGCTGAATTGCCTGAGGGTCCTGCACAGCCGCCTGACTAGAGCTTGGGATGAATTGTGCCTTAACTCCTGGGAGTTACGGGAGTGACCCCAGCCTGTGTTCTGGTAACTGGTTTGCTGTTAGATACGGTGTCAATCGGTGGTGCTCAAGTAGACATAGCATCATCCCTGCAGGACTAGGACAATTCCTTGTGCACTGCAAATGGCTTCATAAGAAGGGCCATATGGGGCCAGCCCAATGGTCCATGTAGCCCAGTATCCTGTCTTGTGACAGTGGCAGTGCCAGGCACTTCAGAGGGAATGAACAGAACAGGGCAATCATCAAATGATCCATTCCCAGCTGCTGTTAGTCAGAGGCTAAGAACACCCAGAGCAGGGCTTCCCTGTTTGCAGAGCACCCAGAGCATCCCTAACCATGCTGGCTTATAGTAATTGATGGACCCCTCCATGAACTTATCTAATTCTTTTAGGAACCCAGTTATACTTTTGGCCTTCACAACATCCCCTGGCAATGAGTTCCACAGGTTGACTGTGCATTGTGTGAAGAAGTACTCTCTTTGGTTTGTTTTAAACCGTCTGCCAAGTAATTTCATCAGGTGACCCCTGGTTCTTGTGTTTGGAAGAAGTAAATGGCATTTCCTTGTTTACTCTTTCCACACCATTCATGATTTTATAGCCTATCATATCCCCCTGTAGTCGTCTCTTTTCCAAGCTGAAGAGTCCCAGTCTTTTAATCTCTCCCCAGACAGAAGCTGTTCCATCTCCCTAATTGTTTTTGTTGCCCTTCTTGTGCATAACTCTTTACACCAGTGTGTAACAATGTGTTTCCTGAGCATGGAGCAGAGAAACGTCAGCCCCTATCCTGTTCCCAGGCATCTCTCTCATCCCAAGAGCCTCCCAGTGGCTGGGAACCACTTCCACACCCTTTCCTGGCTGCAATCAGTGTGCCTGACTTACCTGTTCTTGTTGGTTCTCAATAATAATCAGCTGGGCACCTTGGTCCTTGCAGGCCTGCTTGGCATAGGACCAGTTTTGAGGCACTGTGGAGAAATAGTAGCAGTTCCCTGCATTAGGCAGCCAGCCGGCTGGACAAATGCTGCTGGCGGTGTCTGTAATACAAGGCAGGCAGAGGTCATTCAGGCTCGACTGCACAGGACAATAATACTGTCTGCCTAGCGCCCTTTACCCAATGTCCTCAAAGCACTTAGCAAAGGTGGAGAGCTTTCCTCCTCAATTTACAGAGGGGGGAAACTGAGGCACAAAGAGGCACAGTAACTTGCCCGAGATCATTCCCAAGCTGGGGGAAGAATCCAGGAGTCCAGATTTCCCGTCTCACCTGCTCTTGCCACTTGGCCAGTGGTTTTCAACCTTCTTCATTTATAAAGCCCTAAAAATTTCAAATGGTGGGCAGACCCCTTTGGAAATCTTAGGCACAGTCTGTGGACCAGAGGTTGAAAGCCACTGCACTAGACAACACCTGCTTCATATTAGCTGGGAACAGAACCAGGAGTCCCAGCTCCCAGGCCCATCTCCTCTAACCACTGAATCCCACAGGTGTGACTAGACGCCAGGAGGCCTGAATTCCAGTTCGCGGCTCTCACTATTAGACAAAACTGACTTCTTCATAACGTAGTGGTTTATTTGAGGGAAATCCCAGCGAGCCCGTGACATGCTGTGCCCCATGTAGTGCGATTTGTGTGTCATTCGTGTTCACCCTTATAATGTAACTGTGTATTGTCTACTGGAAAGTATGCCATGTAAGGTCTTTTTGGAGTGCTCATGACATACTGAACATCTTTGTTATGGTAGCATGTTTCCTGCAATGTCAGACACATGTACAGACATGAAACTCTGCAACCTCATAGCCCCAAATGTGTGTCTCCCATGGCTTGAATAGATCCAGACAAACACAGAGCTGAGGGTTCATGCCGTGCAGTGGCATGCATACAGGAACAATGGGCTGCCCTGAGCCCCTGATAAGGCGACGCTCATTTGACTCAAGTGAAGGAAATCACGCCCATTGCCGGACATGGCTGATCTCCTGACCCCAGGGGGTGTGGAGGAAACTTGTTAAAAGAGAGGCATCTTTGTCTCTGGGGCCCTCCCTTGGAATCCATCTGCAATGCAACGTCAAGGACACTGACTGCCCATGGGTCGGGGGGAGCCTGGCTGCAAGAGTCACGTCAGCCAGCCTGCATGTGAGCTAAATCAAGGACTGAAAATCTACTGAAATGTTAAGTTTAGTTTAGGATGCGATTTAGTCTTTTAGTTAATTGAGATCAAATCCTTGATTCATATTAATCTGACTGATAATCACTTACAATCTTGCTATCGTCAAAAATCTTGTTTGTTTTATCTCAGACAGTGCATGTGGATGGAGTGTGTGTAGAGACTTCACCTAGGGTGACAGAGCTAGTGCAGATCCGTTTCTTTGATACATTGATGGACAATGTGATGAGCTTGCAGGGTGCAGTGCACAGCTCTGCACTCTGTCAGACAGCAGTTCCCGGGGTTGCATCTGGGAGTGGGGGTCAATCCCATGAGCAGCTGGCCCGAAGCGCTCCTTCACTGGGCCAGGGATCGATTAGTCGCAGGAGGCTGAGCATGGGCCAACCGAGGAGTGGGTGGTTCACACAGCAAAACAGAGTAAGTCAGAGCTCAGGAGTGAGGGATCGGTGTGACACAGGTACACACCAGTTCAGATTACAGGGGGGAAATGTCACACCCCTGAACTATATTAATCTATTATCATCTTTTGTGGGGAAAGGGAGCAGGAATCCTAGCTGCACAAGGCGTCATGACGTATGCCCCATTTGCTGGGTGCCCTACGTTTATGATGTGTATTACACTAGTGCCCAAGTGCCCTGGTCATAGATCAGGCCCTCGTTGTGCTAGGCACTGTACTAACACAGAACAGAAAGACGAGCTGTGCCGTGCCAAGTTGACAATCTGAGGAAGCAGAGGCTGGCACGTCTCTTACCTTTCCCTTTCTGTATAGCAGCCAGAATCTTGTAGGCTTCAGCTCTGATGTCATCGCTGTCATTTTTTGCTTTGGCCAGACCCTCAGACACTGCAAACACAACACACCGTCACGTACAATAATAGGGTCACATCCCTTTAAACAGTCTGTGAGCCTCGAGTGGCGCTCACTGTGTTCTGTGCTTTAGAAGCTGCCAGAACCCAGCCAGAGCAGCAGGTGTGTGCAGCGAGGCCTAGCGTGTCTGTGGGTGGGATTTGGGGCCTGGCTGTGACACTGAAATGGGGCTCCTTTCCCAGCACGGGAGGCACTGAGCTTGTTACACGGTTGGTCTGATACGGTCATTAGGGACTGGTGAGCCAGCCGGGATCACCAGCTGAACCTTACACAAGCCTTACCTTACCCTGCCCCTCCATCCACAAACCTTAGCATGAGCCCTGCCCCCCGCCACCACCACTGCCCTGCCCCCCAGTTCCCCACCTCTGGCTCCCCAGCTTGTTACACCCGGGCCTTCTTGCGTGCAGCCCTTGAATCTACCTGCCTCAACGAGTCACCATCCCCAGCTCCCCTCCCCTGTTTGCCCCAAGTCACTCTAGAGAAAAAACAGCCAGATCCTGCTCTGCCCATGTGACTCCCTAAGGCCCGAGGCTCCTGTACTCCCACAGTGACCGGGAATGCACTCGGGATGAGAATCGCTGCCGATGAAGGGTTAACTGGTTTCCCGCCCGTTACAGTCACACACAGCGACCCCAGCACAGGAGGAGCCCTGAGCACAAAGGCTCTGTGGGCACCGGCCATGTCCTTTTCTCCCGTGGGTCAGCTGGGGTGCAGAGCAGGGTAGAGAATGGCCCCGGATTTCCAGCCTTGGGCTCCATCTGACTCCATCTGAAATGCTGCTCGCTCAGGCTGGCTGTGCGGGGAGGGGGCGATGAAGGATCCCAAATCACCATGGGAACCTGGTGCTGGGATTCTCCACCCCCCTGTGCTTCTTTCTGCCATTTTCCCTGCCCCCTCCCACTTCCTCTGCCTGAGACCTGTCTCCCCCCTTCTCCCCTCCACTCACCTTCCACTTTCAGCATGGCCTGGTCTGACTGCAGCCTCTTCAGGTCTCTGGACAGCTCTGCCCCTGTGACACAAACAGAGCCCATCACACTGCTGGGAGGGACCCAGGGCTCAGCGGGAACAGGGCGGCTGCCAGGGAACGGGGATGTTTGGGGGAGCTTGTGAGCAGGAGTGAGCTGACTGGGTGCAGGGGGCTCACACAGGGGATGCTGGGCTGTTCATCCGTGAGGGCGCTGGTACGTACCAGTGCTGCGCATGGTGGACTGGTTGAAGTGAAGCAGCTCCAGTTGCTTTGCTACCTTGGAGCTTGGAAGAGACAGAGGCTGGTGAGCTGGGAGCTACCCCTCACCTCCTCTCCCGGGGCAGGGCCGTGGTCCCTACACAGCGGGTCTGCCAAGTACTGGCCTCTGCCGGGGCTGGTTTCCTTCCTAGGAAGAGCTGCAAGGGTGGATTTGCTTTCGCCCCCATGCCATGATGGTCCATGAGGCGCTGAGATGCAAAGTGACTTGTCCCAGGCCAGGCAGTGAGAGAAGATTAGAACTTGGGGCTCCTGGACTCACTGCCTTGCGTTCATTCCTTCAGACCCCACAGCCAGCTGCCAGCCCTGCCTGGGGAGAGCTAGTTAATGAGTTCAGTTAGGGCCCATCCAGACTAGGGAAATTTGTACTAGTGCCATTATGACTGGGGCTGGGGCAGTGATGCATTCAAGGACAAAGCAAATCAGCCCCAAACTAAACCCCCTGAAAGTCTGAACGTGCCCAGATTATGTGAAAGTTCTGATCCGGATCTGGATC
This sequence comes from Emydura macquarii macquarii, assembly GCF_026122565.2. NCBI lineage: Eukaryota > Metazoa > Chordata > Testudines > Chelidae > Emydura > Emydura macquarii. The sequence goes on along the minus strand of NW_027132553.1, from coordinate 5,096 downwards.
TAGATCCAGCTTTGGCTCCATCTCAAGGCCACCGATCCTCCCCTGGACACAGCACTGGCATTCAGGAGGTTCTGTTCAGTCACATCCCCACCCCTTCTTGGGGCAGGACTGGCTGCCTGGGGCCTCCACCCAGACACACCAGGCAGCTGGCCCCAGATTGGCACTTACCTTTCAGGAGTATCAGCATGATTGCAGCTGTAGACACCAGCAGAGACACCCCCAGTAGCACGTAGAGGATGACCAAAGACTTTCTCCCACGGCCTCTCTGCTCGGCTGCCTTCGAGGTGGACACAGCTGCAAAGAGCAGCGACATCAGCGGCTACAGTGCAAGTCAGCAGAAGCATGTCTAGCACAGCCTCTACCCACGCCTCCAGCCACGTGCAAGGTGTGGGAGAGCGATCTAGTGGTTAGAGCGGGGGGAAGGGGCTGGGAGTTAGGACCCCTGGGTTCTATCCCCAGCTCTGGGAGGGATGTGGCGGGGTGGGGCTAGGAGCCAGGACTTTGGGTTCTAATCCCAACTCCAGGAGGGGAGCAGGGTCTCATGGGTGCCCCCAGCATCACCAAGAAGCGGAGACCCTGCCCTGGGACGTGCACTCCAAAGAGGAGAGAATAGAGCCTTATCTGTCACCCACAGGACCCCGAGACCATCACCATGGTGTTTGGGCTTGTCTGCCTCCCTAAGGCCCCAATCCTTGCAGGCATTGGTGACTCAGCTCCCGCTGGGTCCCTGGGTACTCAGCACCTTTGAGAATCCAGCTCTTTGAGGCCTTGTCCACACAGCTCATGCACTGAAACTGATTGAGTTAAACTGGTGTGATCCACCCAGGCCTGGTCTGTGCAGCAACTTTCCCTGGCTTAGCTGACGTGCAATTTCACTCCTGTTTACTTAAACTGGGGCCACTTTGGCTCTTAAATCAGCTTAACACCAGCTATCGGCTGGTTTCACAGGGTCCACATGTGGGAGTTGCACTAAATCAGTTTATAAACCAATTAAAAGTAAACTAGTGCAACTAGGGTGCAGACAAGTGCCTAGTGTAGACATGTTTGAGTCAGTTCAAGAGTGTCTTTAAAGGGCTGAAGCTTAAGCAGATTACAGAGGGGTGATATGCCCAAAAAAGTCAAACTGGTTTCAGTAGAGGTGTGAATTTAAACTAGTTTAATCAAACCAGTGTAGACACATTTATTTCAGCTAAACAGCCAGCAAAACTCCCAGTGTAGACACAACTCTGCCAAAGGAAGAGTGTCCCTGTGTGTTCCACCGAGATGGAGGTCTCGTGGTTTGAGATCTCGGTAGCAAGAAAAGAGCAGTCGGAGGAGGAATTGCCCCACAAACTTGATTTATGGTTTTATCACAGCACTCAAGTGGTTAGAGGTACAAGACAGGCGCTTACCACAGTCAAGAAGATGGAGCCCATTTTCTTCCAGTAAGTGAGTTGCCCCAGGGAGTTGGCCTGCTTCACACAGCATTGTCCATGCACACTACAGGCCTGCGGAGAGCTCTGGGGCAGGGCAGCATCCAGAGGGTCCCAATATACTCCTTCCTCCCCACCCCAGCAATAAGCTCATTGGTCATGTCTCAATCCACTTGGGGAATGGGTCTGTGGCAGGCAGCCAACCTCCCCCTAGCAGGTCTCACGCTTTGGTTGCTTGTAGTGGGTCAGGGCATCTCTAGTCACCCCGTCTTCCCCGAGGAGGGGGTAGGGACCCGGGCCCACCTGCTCCTCTGGGTCCCAGCACAGGGGCCCTATGAGAAGCAGCTAGGTGCCGCTGGTACCATGTTCCCAACTGCACTTCTCTGCCCCTGGGCTAATTTTTCCCCTCCTTCTGGCTTCTTGAGCCTGATACCTTTCTCCAGCCTGTTCCTCCTTGCAACTCAAACTCCACTCCACACTCCTACTCCTCCCAGCTCATGAACTGTCTGGTTGGGGCGGAGGGCTTTTATGGAGCACCTGGCTGGTCTCTAATTGGCTCAGCTGCTCCTAATTGCCCCCTAACGAGACTCATCTAATCTGCAGGGAACAGAGCTCTGAGCATTCTGAGGCTTATGTATCTGCCATAAATCACTTTCCTACAGCCTTCTGCCCTCCCTATATCACAGGGTCCTAACACTTATTTTCTCTGCTATTGGCACTTAGCTAGGGACCAATCCACTATAAGCTGCAGTCACTTGTTTCCAACTTCTGCTGGCTTCTAGCTGGCTTAAACTGATTCTGTGGTTAGCCTAGTTTCCTACAGTTAGCCTACCTCTGCATTTCGTCCCGAGTTTATGCCCAGATCAAGATGTACCTAGATTTGCTCGGAAGGCCTGCCCTTGCTCATGAAGCCTAACTATTATTACTTATGCTAACTCAGACCTAGTCTTGAAACCCACGTACCCTCGTGTCACAAATTTCTTCCGCTCCTTACACCCTGTGGACATGGCTAGTGGCGTTTGGGGAGGTGGTGTAGCTGTGCTGGTCCAGGAACTCCTTTGGCCAACCTGTGCTGCGTCTCCCTGGCGTCTGGGCTAACATAGCTACCCCGGCCCAGGCTCTGGGGTGGCGAGAAGGCAGCTTGAAGCTTTCCCCAGAGTGGGTGGGTGGAGGGAGCGACCGCGGGAGCCTGGGGTTCACCTCAACCTGCTAACTGATGGGGAAGCTCCCGGCTACCCCGTCTCCACATTAAGAACACCTGGATTTGCCTAGTGGAGACTCCTCTGGGGGGGGCTTTGCCAGTTCTGAGTGCAGTCAGAGCCACCTGCCCATGTCGACAGCGCCAGGCCGGTGGGAGGAGCCTGATGCCAACTTCACTGTGCCCACCAAGCTGGGTGGGTAAAATGGAAGGAGGGGCCCGGGCTTGGTAGCTTCTGTGCTGAGCACATGATACCCACCAGGGCTCCCTGCATCCTTTCATTCCCCCCCAGCTCCCTCTGTGCCACCCTCCCATCTCCCTCCCACTGCCCACTCCCTCCCCATGCCAGGGGCTTTGTGCTCCCCTCCCCCAGACCAAGGTCCCACCTGCCAGGGGCTGAGTGCCCCCCATTCTCCGCTCACCATACCAGAGTCCCCCATAGCCCAGCACTCTATGTGCTCCCCTTTCTCCCTCCCCCACACCAGGGTCCCCCATTTGCCCCAATGCCATGTGTTCTGTGTGTCCCCCGTTCTCCGTGGGTCATGCCAGGGGCAGTGGTTCCCTTTTTCCCACCTTTGGCTCCTGCTCTCCCTGTCCCTGGCTCTCTGTCACCACCGACAGCTGCTGTTTAAGGCTCCAGCATTGCTAGTTATCACCCTGGTAGCTGTGACTGAAAATGATGCCAGTTCATGGATTCCTGGCGGGGGGCAGATCCTGGGGCTGGCACCAGCAGCGGGGAAAGAGGCAGCCACAACAAAGGGGCCGATGGTGCAGCTGACCTCGTTTGTAAAGGGCTTTGAGATCTTGTGATGAAAAACACTGTCTCAGAGCTCGGTGTTGAGAGGCTCTGGGGAGATCTCTCCCCTCTGCCCCTGCAAGCCATACAGCACTGAGTGTGCATTGGGTCGTTTGCCCAAGCACGGGGTGTGCATAGAGGGACCATCACTTTAATTCCTGCAAATGCTCCATTTGCTCAGCGAGGGTGAGACGCCGAGACAGGCAGTCGCCGGAAAGGCTGGGAGAACACACAGCAGCACTGGGCAAGGGAGCACTGCGGTGGGGCGCTGGGATTCAGCCTGTTTCCGAAGATGAGTTGTTTTACCGGGATCCTTCCCCTGAAACGAGGGTTGTGTGTGTCCAGCCCAGGCAGGGGCTCCGTTACACCCTCCTTGGCAAGCTCGATCAGCTGCCCTGTGCTCTGGCACCGTGTCTGGCCAGCAGCCCTTTGCAGGCAGCACAGTTCAGCCCCGGATGCGTCATGCTCCAAAATCCTCGACTTTCATTTAAAAATAAAACCATCGGGGAGATTTTCAAAGGGGATCCGGGCACCTAGTTCCCATCGCAGGGCAGTGGGAGTTGGGCATCCAACAGCTCGTTCTGCCCTTGCACAAATCCCCTTTGGCAGTGGGGATAACACTGAAATCATGACCCTGGGGTGGCCTGCCTGGGGCTGCAGAGAGCTTGAGCCAATTGCTCCCAGAGGGGGAGCTGCCCTGAGTGTGAATGAGGCAGTGATGCCTGCAAATGGCTCGGCATGTCCAGCTGCAGCCTCACATTAATGCTTTTCCTTTGCCAAACCCAGCCACTGAGCTGTCCTTAGGAGGGTGTGGGGCCCGAGGATAAGCCAGGACCCTGGCGGCAGCCGCCCGCCTCCTGCCCGGTCCTGGCGTGAAGCGCGGGGTCCCCGAAAGCACGGTGGTCTCGGAGTGGTCACCCCAATTCACTGTACCCCACGGACGGCTCTGCCCCGACATCAAGCCCGGCTCTGCTCACCAAGAAATTATGTGGCCCATACACCTCCCATGCTCTACAAGATGCAGCTGAAGTGAGTCACCCACCTGGCTTTGCCTTTGCTTGCCACTGTGGCTGCACCTGATGCTGGGGTGGTGCCCGACTGGGATCGAAGTTCTCATAATCCCTCTGACAGTCGTCCTTAAAACTGTCCATCGAATCTAGAGGCAGAAACAGGCTTTTCTAGAACAGTCTTGGATCGGGTTTTTGGCTGGTCTTGATCACAAAGTATTTGAAACCCAGACTCATCCCCAGGCCCAGGTACTGGATCCAGTCACGTCCCAGCTCAGCTTTGGCTTTCATTGTCACTGTCAGTGTTATCACTATTTCTTTGTATTGCAGCAGTGTCAGGGAGATCCGGCCATGGCCCAGGACCACATTGCTCCAGGCGCTGTACGGACCCAGAACAAAGAGATGGTCCCTGCCCCACAGACCTTCCAGCCCAGGTCAATCGAAGCTGTTCACAACCGCCAGAGTCAACCACTGTTTGCTGGCCTTGACTGACATTGCGTGTGAGCATCTACAGCTGCAGGGATGTTTATGGGAATCACTGGGCTAAATCCTTGTTCTCAGGGTTGAACATTTGCCCACGAAGGATTCACTTCCCACACCCCCACCCCAGCCCAAAGCCTTCACCTGCGATGTCTGGAGTTTGTCATTTAGTTGGATACAGCAGGTATCGATCAGTTTCCTGC
>NW_027132552.1:0-4437 GCF_026122565.2 Emydura macquarii macquarii | reverse complement strand
GATAGATCTCTGGAACTATATTTTTTAACTCAGAAAAAATAATGCATTATAAGATACCAAATCATTTTTCAACCATAAAATAATGTATTTCTTTAGCCACAAGGAAAAGCCCTCTTCCCACGTCCAGAATTATTTTATAACTTTACGGTCAATAATAATCGATGTACTGTCTGAGCCCATCATGATTATTTATTAATTTGCCATGAGGACACATTCGTGAGGTAGATCAGGATTTGTGACAAAACATGGCCATGGGTGTCTATATTAATTCATATTTCCGTGTGTTGCCCAAAACGTGATTTATGTGCCTGACTTCCAAAGATGGTATATTAGGCTAACAAAGAGGATCATAGTCCAACTCCCTCACTTACCCCATGCTAATGTTTACAATCTTTGCAGACCAAATGAGTCTAAGTGTCCGAATGATGGAGTTGCCACCGTTAGGGGGTTATTCTTTTGGGTAGGTCCTGATGGATGCTATGGCTGACTATTGAAAAACAGTTTGAATAGCCTGGGTCAAAGGGAACAAGGATGAAAGACTCTCAACATCTAATGATGGGAGTTGGAGAGAAATAACGTGATGGGTGGTGAATCACTAGAATAGGTTACCAAGGGGGTGGTGGAATCTCCATCCTTAGAGGTTTTCAAGGCCCAGCTTGACAAAGCCCTGCCTGGAAAGATTTAGTCAGGGTTGGTCCAGCTTTGAACAGGGGTTTGACTAGGTACCTCCTGAGTTCCCTTCCAACCCTGATCTTCTATGATTCTGTAAAGCAAGCTGTGAACGGGGAGTGTGTGTGGGGGTCTCTGGTGATTCTGGGCTGGCCTGGTGAATGTAACGTGATTAAGGTCTGTTTCTGTAACTTCAGAGGAACCCTTAGTTAGTAGTAAAAACAATGAGAGTCCTGTAGCTCTTTAAAGACTAACAAATTTAATTTCTGCAGGCATAAGCTTTTGTGGGCTGCAACCCACTTCATCAGATGCAAGAAATAGAAATCAGATGGGGGGTGTATATATACATCCAAGGGTAAGGAACAACAATGGGGCGGGTAGGTGTTAGCAAAGTCCATTCAGTAAGAGTAGATGAGGCCTATTCACAACCATTGATTAGAAGGTGAGAATGTGTGAACAGTGACAATTACTTCTTGTAATGAGAGAACCATTCCAAGTCTCTATTCAGACCCAGTTTGAAGCGTAAGATGAGATGAGTCCGTATATGACTTCAGGCTGTTTCTTTTTTTAAAATCCTTTCTCTCCAACATTATTTTTCCAAAGGATAGTACAAATATTTTGTTTTAAGTAGGCAGTGGGCCACTAGATAACTGGTCACAGGTTCCCAAAAGGAAGAAATGCAGTTGCTCAAAAGCCGGTGAAAGCTCACCTAACCTCCTCCTCGTGGGTTAGCCGTGCTTTGAGAATGCCTGCCAGATCAGGAGAGATTGGCAGGGGAAAGCTTTCTGTGTGAATCCCACCAAGTCTGAGGTAGCTGTGTGCATGCCTAGGTGCCTATGGGATTTAGGTGCCTCCAGGGTTAGGCAGCAGCTGAGCGAGGGTTCTGAAGATCTCAGTGGCACCTAAATGATGGATTTACGCCTGTAAAGTGTCAGTGAGGTGTCTAAGTCTCTTAGTGGATCTACTCCAAAGAGTTCAATGTACCGTTTTTTTCCAAAGCCAATTTGACAATCTCAGCATAAGCAAATTGTCCAAAGTGACACGGTGAACCTTTGGCAGAGACAGATGTCTAAACCCAATTTTCCAGATTACCGGATCTGTACCTTAACCACAAAATCATCTTCTCCATACTAGCCTCTCTTCCTGAAAAATGTAATCATTTGTAAAGATAGATGTCATAGATTGAAAAACAGCATAAGTTTGGAGGAGTATTTCCTACATAGGTAGAACACTGACATATTTGTAATGAACATTAAAGTGCATCAGAGGTTATTGATTTATTTACACACACAATAAAACATCACCTAGTGACTACCATAAACTGAGAAACCCCTCTGAAGAGGGGCATTTTTCAACTAAAGAGGTAACATATGTAAAAGAAGATCAACAGATGGTCTAAAACTTCATGGCAGTTGTCAAGTCTCTGATTAGACAAGTGCTTGTTGTTGTTGTTGTTGTTGTTTTTTGTAGGTAGCAGGACACCAGAATTTTTAGAATCTACTCCAAGAGTTGAAAGATGAGGCAGCTAAATTTCCTAGTCTGAGGTCTAGACCTAATTTGGGGGAATATAAACCTCCAGGGAGGTACAGGTTTCATGTATATGATATTGCATCGAAATATAACATGATCTTCTTTAAACTATATTCCAGGTTTTTTTATAACCCACAGATGCTGCACAAGGCAACCCCGGATAGGGGGAATCAATCAACCAGCACGGAATACATCCTCCTTGGATTCAGAAATCTGCCAGAACTGCAGATCTTTCTCTTCCTACTGTTTCTAATGATCTACATTGTTACCATGGCTGAGAAATCCTTATCATTGTGCTAGTTGTGGCCGATCAGCACCTTCACACCTGCATGTACTTCTTCCTGGGGAACCTATCCTGCTTGGAGACCTGCTACACCTCCACTATCCTGCCCCGGAAGCTGGCCAGTCTCCTGAAGGGGAACAGAACTATTTCTGTTACAGGCTGTATTGTGCAATTATATTTCTTTGGATTCCTTGTGTGTGCAGAGTGTTACCTCCTAGCCGTGATGTCTTATGATCGTTATTTAGCAATATGTAAGCCGCTGCGTTATGCTGCCCTTATGAATGGCACATGAATGGTTGTTAGATGTTTTCAGAATCTTGGGGTAACAGGCACACACTGAGTATTTTGACACATGTGACTAGAGTGACCAGATAACAAGTGTGAAAAATTGGGACAGGAGTGGGAGGTAATAAGCTCTTATATAAGAAAAAGCTCCAAATATTGGGACTACCCCTATAAAATTGGGACATCTGGTCACCCACTGTGTGACCAGCACACAGTTTAAAACTCATATGTGTTGAACTGGTGTCACGGGTCCATCTAGCATATGACTTTGTTTATTTCTTTATTGATGTGCTTAGAAATTTAGTAATTATTAAAGTTGTTTGAATTTTGTTGTTGCTGAAAAATTGTCCTTTTTTTCTAAATTGGTAATTTTTACATATGTATATATATATAAATTTCCTTTTCTTTCAATGAAATTGGAAACTATATTTTTAAATTTTAAGCTATATTTTAAAATTATTTTCTTTCTTTTTATTGCCTCTTTCTTTCCCCACTCCTCTTTTTCAATAGCAAAACGGAAAAAGGGAAAAAGGGGGAAATGTGGGGGGAGTGCAGGTCGAGGAAGGAGGAAGAAGGGATAGAAGAAAAGGACAAAAAGGGCAGCGGAGGAAAAATCAACCATCCAAACAACAACAAAGCCACCCAGAAAAATTGAAAGACATGAACATTTTCTAACAGGAAAATATTTGATAACAATTTTCAAAATACAATTTAAATAAACAATTTTCATGAAAATCTTTCTAATTTCCAACCAGATCTTGTCATTACCCTTGTCAGGGATGGTGTGTTGATGGTGCTGAGTGGTGATCACTTTATGCATTGGAGGCAAAATTCAGTGAAACTAGCACAAAGCCTTTCAATGGCACCAAAGGCTCGGGTTTTCAAAGGATCCCCAGTGAATTACACGCCCAAAAGAGTTTAAATGAATTAGGTGCTCAATAATGAGAATTGGGTTTCTAACAACCTTTGTCTTCTTTGAATATCCCAGCTTCCGGCCTATTCAGATGCAGTGCCTGACTTGACCTTGTTTGTGCCATCCGTGCTGGGTAAATGTTGCTCTGAGGAGGATTGTGCTAGTTGGAAATGTCCTGAGACAGCTGACACAGTGAAAAGCCCTGACGTCATAGAATCATAGAAGATTAGGGATGGAAGGGACCTTAGGAGGTCATCTAGTACAATCCACTGCTCAAAGCAGGGCCAACACCAACTCACACAAGATACTCACACAAGTCACATGAAATTAATCTGCAGGATGGACCCAGGTGCGCATGAGGGGTAGGAATATCACACTAATAAATTGAATAAAAATGAAAAAAATGACTTAACCTTTCTAACGTCTTTTTTGCTGATCTTCCATCTCATTGTTTTTTTCTTGCTTGCATTCTTGGACTGTATTTTTCCTAATGCTATTTGATAGGCATACTGCCCGAGCTGGAAATAACACCTCTGGTGTAGACATAGTGTAAAAATAATGTAGCTTTCATGAGGTCCTTTCCAACCCTCATCTTTTATGATTCTTTGATTCTTACATTTCAGTGTACAGTATATAGAGAAGTATAAACAAGTCATTGCCTGCATTAAATTTGAGTTTTTCCTGACTTTGCTAATCCTTTTTATGTAGCTTGCTATAAAACCAGGGTAACACCTAGATGAGCGGCGAACAGAGGGGC
>NW_027132551.1:0-4438 GCF_026122565.2 Emydura macquarii macquarii | reverse complement strand
GTGAGAGCTTGAGTGTTGCTGAAGTTGTCCACAGAGGAGAGACCATAGGTGTGCATACTGGTGTGCCGGGTGTGCCCAGGCACCCCTACTGCAGGGGTGTCAAAACATTCGGCTCTGCGAACCTTTTTGATGAGACATGCGGTGCCATCTCGCTGGAGAGAGCTGCCGTCGAAAGAGTGGAAGGTGCACGATTTTTCGGCGGACAGCAAGACACAGCGAGCTGCTGCCGAAAAAGAAGGAGCTGCGAGATTTTGCGGCGGATGGGAACATGCTGCCAAAATATTCCTCACGATATTTCTCGGTGGAGACTAGGACACGGCGAGAATTCCACCGGCAGGTAATTCAAATGTGGCCCGCCGGAATTGAGTTTGACACCCCTGATAAAAAACATGAAAAGTCCCTGGGTGCACACCCTAATGAAAAGTCCCTGGGTGCACACCCTAATGAAATGTGCTGCACACACCTATGGGAGAGACAGGGCTATAGTTACAAAACCACTTGAAAAGATCATGGGAGGAATAAGAAGGGACGTGATTACAGCTGGCTGATGAAATTTTTGTTTTTGTTTTGTTTTGGTTGGTTGGTTTGTTGGTTGGAAAATGCCAGATCATCAGAATCAAAACTTTTGCAGGTTTCAACAAATTTCCCATTTTGAAAAATTGGGGAAAAAAGTTTTTAAATTAGAAAAACCCATTTGGACATGTTCCAAATGAAGGTTCAAAATTACTTTTTATTTTGAAGTTAATTTATAATTTAAAATATGTTAAAAAAAACCCCACACAAATAGTGAAAATCAAAATGAAAGATTTCAAAATTAGCGAAACAACACATTTCGATTGAACCAATTGTTTGGGTTTTTTTTCACATGTTCAGTTTGCAAAATGTTTGAGATTTTGATTTTTCATCCTGATTTAGGACAGGGAAAATTTTCAAAATCTTAAAAATTCTCACTGGACTGAAAAACTATTTCGCTTGCGCTAGAGGTAATAAAGGTATACAAAATGATGAATGGGAAATAGATTGAGCCTTTCCATTCATTTATCCATAATACAAAAACAAGGGGCTCTTCAATTAAAAGGTGGCCAATTAAAAACTGATCAGAGGGAAAATTTGGCTACACAACGCAATATTAACAAGTCTGTGGAACTCACTGCCACAATATCTCATTGAGGACAAGAGCTTATTATTGTCTGTAAGACACGGGAGGTAATTGCTCTGGCTCATATGGCACTGCGGAGGCCTCAGCTGTCCAGTTTTGAGCATGACATGTTAAGAAAATGTGGACAAATTGGAGAGAGAGTCCAGAACAGAGCAACAAAACGATATACGTTTTAGAAAACCTGACCTATGGAGGAAAAGTGCCAAGAACGGGGTATGTTTAGTTTGAGACCATAAGGCTGAAGGGGGTGGACCAATTAACAGTTTTCAAATATGTTGTTAGTTGTTATAAAGAGGACAGAGATCAATTGTTCTCCATGCCCACAGAGATCAGGACGAGGAGGATTCGGCTCAGTTTTCAGCAAAGGAGATGTACTTTAGATTTTAGGAAGAACTTACTAAGTATAAGGATATTAAGCACAGGGTACATAGGGAGGTTGTGCTTGTGGAATCACCATCCCTGGAGGTTACTGAGAACAGGTTAGACAAACACTTGTCAGCAAAATGATCTAGGTTTACTTATTCTTGCGTCAGCGCAGGGGGCTGGACTAGATGGATCTCTTCAGGTCCCGCACAGCCCTATACTCTATGGTTAACGGTGGATTTGGGTGATAATGAGAACATTTTTGAATAATCAGGATTTCAAAGTAAGCAAGAGGTTTGGATGGGGTATGAACCCTCCAGCTTCGAGGCACGAGTTGATACCCAAGTAATTCGGGGTTAGGAATATGGTTTCTATGGGGTTTCTTGTTTCACCATTGGAAAGAGGTTGTGGACTGGCTGGACCACAAGCCTATTTTCTCTATGTTCTGAGCGTGACAACACTGTTGATTGTCACCATTTTCCATCTGAACAAAATTGATACGTCCACATCACACAGTGGACGGGAGAGTTTTTTTTTTTTTAAACCCAATCCTTCACCCAGATTTGTGATCCAACATCCCACGCACCTGCCCGTTGCTGCTGCTGCTAAGAAAAGAAGTCCTCTTCACAGAGACACCAAGGTCTTGGCTTGGTCAAGTGGTTCAGCAGATCTCTTCCACATTGCATTTCTTCTTCTAGAGAGATAGGTGCGCCTTCTAGTCCTTCAGAGTAGGCTGGGGATCCGTATCCACCCCATTTCAGCCTCTTCAACCTGTAGCGCACCATGCACACGCAGGAGACAGCACAGCATTTGCAAACACTTGAATATGCCCCAGAAATCGCAGTAGCACCTAGAGGCCTGAACTGAGACTGGGGGCCCTGTTGTGCTGAGTGCCATACAACACAGCCAGAGACAGTTTCTTCCCAGAAGAAATATGTTTAAATAGCAAGACAGACAAATCATGGGAGAAGGGAGAATTGTCATTCCCAATTTACAGATGAGGAACAGAGAGAGGCAATGGTTTGCCCAAGCCTGATGTAATGCTGAGAATTGGGAATGCAGATCTTAAAATCCTAGTCCTAGTCCGTGCATTACCACAGACCATCCGTTCTTTCCTCTCCCTTACAGCTAATTCCAGCTAGCTTTAAAGAGCCAGAATCCCTGGCAAACTCAGGATTATAAAACACTACCAAAGCCTCTCTGTGTTTCATGAAATGATGGTTTCATAGATTCCAAGGCCGGCAGAGACCATTGTGATCACCTAGTCTGAACTCCTGTACAACACAGGCCAGAGAACTGCCCCAACTATTTCCCAGAGCAGATCATTTAGGAAAACATCCAAACTGGATTTAAAAATTCACAGTGATGGAGAATCCACCCACGACCCTTGGTAAATTGTCCCAATGGTTAATCACTCTCACAGTTAAAAATTTATGCCTTATTTCCAGTCTGAATTTGTCTAGCTTCTGCTTCCAGCCGTGGGATCGTGTTAGACCTTTCTCAGCTAGCTGAAGAGTCTGTTATTAAATATTTGTTGCCCCTCGTAAGTACTTATAGACTGTGATCAAGTCACCCCATAACTTTAATTACTCAGGTTAGAATTTGGCCGGGACAATGGGGTTCACACGGAACTTAAAAACAAATGGATTATGTAATGATTCCAAACAGCTGGGAAGCCAATTCTGACACAGCACACTTCCATGTAGCATACGCTGGAGGGAGGAGGAGATTACAGTCAGCACTAACTGCAAGGGGAGACAGCCCCTGCTGACCCCCCACTCTGCCCCTTAGCAGCACATGGCAGAGAGCACCGCCATAGCTTTCCGCAGTATTATAAATGCTAGTTGAAGTCCTCCCCCACCCAAACCGGGCTAAATCTGCATAGCTTGCAAGATTTAAGACACATAGCAGTCGATATTTAGGAAGTAAAACGCCATCATAACGTTTTATTGAGGAAAAAAAGATAAAAACGACAGCCTTGAAATCAACAGCGACAAATGTACCTTGCCAGCTGCAGAAAGGAGGCTTTGAGATTTCTGACGGAAAGAGATTCAGTCCTACCAACCTTTCTGCCCCTCTGTTTAGGTAGCTTAGGTGAAAGTGTTATGGAACACGTTCTTTTGGGAACTTGCAAGGGTCATGGGGTACCACAGCAACATTTTAAACTCTAGTATGACCGGGGAGTCTGAATGCTACAGTGCGAAGCAACTGCAAACAACTCAACTTCTCCCCTCATTAATGCATGTCCATGGATCAACTAGCATAGCTGACACACTGCCAAGTAGTGAGCCAGTAGGAAGTTATCGTATCTAATCCACCAGACCCCACTTCCGTCCCACAGCCGGGGAGGGGAACCCAGGACTCCTGGCTCCCAACCCCTGCTGTTCTAACCCACCAGACCCCACTCTCCTCCCACAACCAGGGAGGGAACCCTGGAGTCCCCACTGTCAGACCCACAGCTTCAACTGCTGGACAAAACACTGGCTCACTGGGAGTTGGTGAAAACAAAGATGAAAAATAATCAAGGAAATTTTGATCCTATATTTTTGTTTAAAGCCACGGGGAGAATTTTTATTCCTTTTTAAAGACCCTCTGCTCCACACACACCTGTAGTTTTCTTCTCAGTATAACTATGCTGGTAAAGAGTGTGATTGATTGATTGATTGATTGATTATTTTTGCTGATATATTTACACTGGTTTGACCTCTATGGTTGATATCCTGACGCCATCCTAGATAGCTGATACTGGCATAAGCACTTTTTTACCACTATGATGACCTCTGCACGAAGGGGGTTGTACTACTTTAACTTATGGTTTAATGTATAGTGAGAGACTCCAGGAGCTCAACCTATTTACTTTAACAAAGAGATGATTCATGGGGCACAGAAATTTGATACTGGGTGCTTCCGTTTATC
>NW_027132550.1:0-4472 GCF_026122565.2 Emydura macquarii macquarii | reverse complement strand
AATGTGCCAATAACCTCCCAAACGAGGGACATCCGTCTCTTTTCATTGGGCTCAAAATGGCATCTCGTCATGAATTGATCCCTCTGCTTTGGACAATCCAAACCCTTCCCTCCTCCTCCCCTCCAAAGAGAAATCCTGGCCCCATAGACTATTTCTGTCCCCCTGCACCGCTTCCTTCCTTAGCCCCACAGATCTCTGCAGTTACTCCCCATACTCCTAACCAGTCCCCCACCCATCGCTCAGTTGCTCTCTGCCTTCCCGTCCCTCCATGGCCCTCGGCTCTCAGCCAATCACAGAAATGCAGGGCTGGAAGGGACGTCCGGAGGTCTTCTAGTCCTGCCCCTGCACGGAGACAGGACCAAGTGAATCTAGATCCTCCCTACAGGGGTTTGTCCAACCTGTTCTTAAAAACCCCCAGTGAGGGGCACTTACAGCCCCCCTTGGGAGCCCGTTCCAGACCTGAACTGCCCCTAGGAGCTTTTCCGAATACCTGACTGAAATCTCACAAACGCAGAGCCCACAGCCGAGGGAGAGGGGGTGCTTCCCTCCCAGGCTGCCTCTGTAACAGGCCCTGCCTCCCCTCAGGGACGGACCTTTGGGCAGTCGTCATGGGGAGACGTTCTGCCTTTTCCGCAGCTCGACTCTCCTGTGCTGCAGCTGCAGGTTGCGGGTCTGCTCTCTTCCCTGGCCTGCCACCAAATGAGCTGCTCCCCGGCCTTGTAACGCCACTTCCAGTTGGAGCATTTCCTAATGTAGCTGATCTGCTCATACTTCCAGGTCTTCCATTGGTTCCCCAAACTCCCTGCATTCGTGGCCAGACATCCACGATGTAGAGCAGATTCCCACACCGTTATCCCGCTTCTTGCTCCTATGACCCTATTGTAATTTTCTATTTAGCTTCCTGTTCAGCTCATCTGTGGGATTTTGTCACCTGCCCCTTATGAACCTAGTTTAAAGCCCCCCTCGCTAGGCTGGCAAATCGGTGTGTGGTGTCCCTTCATCCTCCACTCTGCTCCAGTGCCCCCGACATCCCCTCTGCTCCCAGGCTCACCAGTGTCCCCATGACACCCAGTGCACCCCCTCCTCACCCCACAGTCCCGTGTACCCTGACCCAACCCCCTGACTACCCGTATACTTCCTGGAGGACAGCCCAGCTCCTGTCCCCTTAGGAAGGGAGACAGTGGCAATTTCGAGTAGGACAGCCTCACTGCCACGGACACGGGGCAAGGGAGTGGCAGCTGCTTTCACCGAGTGGCTTCAGCCCCATTGACAGTAATAGGAGCTGGTGGCCATTTTGAGGGAGGGCAAAAGTTCCCCGGAGTTTTGGAGATCCGGAGAAGTTAGAATGCCGGCAGCCGGCAGCTCTGCTCCATTCTCTTCTCCGAAACAGCCGCTCACCGCTGTGTCCTCTCTCCCCGCCCCATCCCCTCTCTCGGATCAGGAACGAGGGCCACGTCCTGTCCCAGGGACTGGCTGTACTACCAAGGCCACTGCTACGGGTTCTTCCCCGAAGAGAAGACCTGGTCGGACGCTGAGGTACGAGGCTCTTCTCAGGGATGCGCGGGCAGGGCGGGTTAGTGGGCAGGGGGCGAAGGGCTTTGGTGACATCCCTGCTGGTGTGGGGTGGCTGGTGCCAGGCACCGGGGCTCAGGGAGAAGCACTGAGAGGGGCTTTCTCCCCCCACAGCCGTCCCTGCTCCTGCTGCGGCGTGGTGGGGCAGGACCCCCCGGCGGTGCCAATCAGCCGCCTCCTGCAGGGGGTAACAGGCCTCGCTGATATTCCTGCTGCAGGTGGAGTGTCAGTATCAGCGCCTGGGGGCCCATCTCGTCTCCATTCTCAGTAAGGCAGAGGGGGACACGGTGGCCAACTACATCACCATGTCAGGCTACCAGGATCACGTCTGGATCGGACTCCACGACTCTCGCCAGGTGAGTGCCCGGCCCCTGCTTTGCCTCTGGCAGTGGCTCCCCCCATGGCTCTGTTTCCCAGGGGCTGTGCTGAGACCCTGCCCCACGAGTCCTTCAGTGGGGCTGCCGGGATCTCCCTCCCCCACTCCTACCCCCTTCCCTCTGCCATAGGGTCTCCCATCTGCCCTCCATCTGTAACCCCTGCCCACCCGCACCCTTTCCATCTCCAGCCTACCTTAAGCTCTGACTCCAAGCCCTGGTCTCCCCCATCATCAAACCAAACTTTGCCCCCCACCTGCCTCTACATCTACTGCCCCATCCCCCGTCTCCCCTCCCAGCTCATGCACCGTGCTGCGCCCTCCCCCTGCGCCCCACATCCCGGTTCCACTCCCCCCTCACCAAGTTTTCTAGCAACTTTTTCCTGCCCCAGACTGAGCCTCTGCTGCCCCTGGACTCGTCACTGCCCCTGACGCTGCTGGTCACTCCGCAGCTCGGGGATCCCGTCCTGGCCTGCTTCTCCTTAGGCGAGCCCAGCTCCGTAGGGCAGGGAGACGAAGGGGGGGCAGTCACGGGCGGGAAGGAGGCCCCACAGGGGGAGGTGGCGGTTATGAACGTAGGACTGGAAAGAACCGCGGGGGACACCGAGCCCAGCCCCTGCTCTGGCTGGCAAGTGCGTCAGACCATCCCCTTGGTAACCTGATCAAGGTCCGTCTGAGACTTTGTCTCCAGCCGTTTCCTTTCCTCTCCCCTGCCCAGGGAGGCGCAGGGGTCAGGAGGCTCCCCGAACAGCACGCCCAGGCTCAGGCCAGGGTTCCCGTTCCACAGACCCGAGGCAGGGCTGGACCCAGTGCGGGAGGCGGGAGAGGCTCCGTATCCCATTCTTTAGTCTCCTCAACCATCGAGCCTCCTCGGCCTGGAAACAGATTGGAACTAGTGCTCTGACCCCCGAAGTCAGCCAGCCCCCTAAGAGCTGAGGCCAGGCCAGAGCCAGCGCCCGAGAGGGGACAGGCCCCATGTCCCCGTCTCTGATTGCCCTGTGCTAGCCAGTCCTGCTAACTTGGGGCCAGACCAGCACTGAGCCCACAAGGAGGGAAAAGGCCCCGTGTCCCATCCCTGATCCATCCAGCATCTGCACTTTTATTTAGCTTATGCAGCATGAGATCACCCACCTTAAAACCACCAACGGCCCACCGAGGGCCGTCCCGGGAGGTTTAGGGACTAGAACACGCTCCAGAGCGACTCTGCTCCATGGTGAGGAGATTCGTTAATCCTGGCAAAGAGCTTTGAAGGTAGAAGGTGAAGTTTATGTGCTAAGTCTATGAGATCAGCGTCTGCAGGGCCCATCCCCTTGAGCTGGGCTCCCCCCACGCACTGTCCCATGGCCCTTCCCCAACTGACTCCCACTGCCTGAATAGGGCACTTCTGTACTGGATTCAGGTGTTTCTGTGACGCCTTCTCACCAAGCTCTCTTCTCCTGGGTCCCCACAATCTTTCTCCCCTGTCTCTGCAGAACAGACGCTGGAAGTGGACTGATGGCTCCATTTATCTCTACCGTAGTTGGAAAACCACAGAACCAAACAACAAGGGAGGCATCGAGTTCTGTACCGAGCTGAGGAGCGACATGGGTAAGCAGATGGCTCAAACACAAATGCGACAAGAAAAAAGCCAAGGCAGGACCCTGGCCACACCCTCCAGCTCTCTCTGCAGGGATGGCCTCCTGTCCTGTCACCCTGCCTCTCTCTGGAGATGATCCCTTATCTCACCTGGTAGCTCCTCCTCCACATGTCCTAATTTGCGGTTAAGTTCCAGTACATTTGGCCCCAGATGATCAGTTAAAGGAAAAGAGCACAGACACATACACACCATGGGCAATGACTGTCTAGGAAGCAGCACCGCAGACAGGGATCTGGGGGTCAGAGTGGGTCAAAGATAAACATGAGTCAGCAGTGTCACACTGTTGCAAAAAAAGCAAACATGATTCTGGGTTGTATTAGCAGGAGCGTTGTAAGCGAGACACAAGCAGTAATTCTTCTGCTCTGTTCCACGCTGATTAGACCCCAGCTGAAGCACTGTGCCCAGTTCTGGGCGCCACATTTCAGGAAAGATGTGGACAAATTGGAGAAAATCCAGAAGAGAGCAACACAAATGATTAAAGGTCTGGAACAAATGACCTATGAGGGAAGATTGAAAAAACTGGGTTTGTTTAGTCTGGAGAAGAGAAGACAGACGGGGGACGTGAAAACAGTTTTAAGAACATGCAGGGTTGTTACATGGAGGAGGGAGAAAACTTGTTCTCCTTAACCTGTGAGGATGGGACAGGAAACAATGGGCTTTAATTGCAGCAAGGGTGGATTAGGTAAAACCTCCTAACTGTCAGGGTGGTTAAGCACTGGAATAAAGTGCCTAGGGAAGTTGTGGAATCTCCATCACTGAAGGT
This sequence comes from Emydura macquarii macquarii, assembly GCF_026122565.2. Lineage (NCBI taxonomy): Eukaryota > Metazoa > Chordata > Testudines > Chelidae > Emydura > Emydura macquarii. The sequence continues at coordinate 128 of NW_027132550.1, read as the reverse complement.
TTTTAAGAGCAGGTGAGACAAACACGTGTCAGGGAATGTCTAGATAATGCTTAATCCTGCCTTGAGTGCCGGGGACTGGACTAGAAGATCTCTCGAGGTCTCGTCCAGGCCTACGATTCTATGATTCC
>NW_027132549.1:0-43677 GCF_026122565.2 Emydura macquarii macquarii | reverse complement strand
GCTTTTGTTATCGAAGCCAATATGGCAAAAACAACGAGGGTTCTGCGGCACTCTAAAGACTTTAGTCTTTATAGAGCCACGGAACCTCGTTGCCGAAAACTATGTAGATGCTTCTACACTTTGAGCTTTTGTTATCAAAACCAATATGGCAAAAACAAAGAGGGTTCTGCGGCACTTTAGTCTTTAGAGTGCCGAAGAACCCTCGTTGCCGAAAACAATGTAGATGCTTCTACACTTTGAGCTTTTGTTATCAAAGCCAATATGGCAAAAACAACGAGGGTTCTTCGGCACTCTAAAGACTTTACTCTTTAGAGAGCCGCGGAACCCTCGTTGCCTAAAACAATGTAGATGCTTCTACACTTTGAGCTTTTGTTATCAAATCCAATATGGCAAAAACAAAGAGGTTCTGCAGCACTTTAGTCTTTAGAGTGCCGAAGAACCCTCGTTGCCGAAAACAATGTAGATGCTTCTACACTTTGAGCTTTTGTTATCAAAGCCAATATGGCAAAAACAACGAGGGTTCTGCGGCACTTTATTCTTTAGAGTGCCAGGGAACCCTCATTGCCGAAAACAATGTTGATGCTTCTACACTATGAGCTTTTGTTATCAAAGCCAATATGGCAAAAACAACGAGGGTTCTGCGGCACTTTAGTCTTTAGAGTGCCGCGGAACCCTCGTTGCCGAAAACAATGTAGATGGTTCTACACTTTCACCTTTTGTTATCAAAGCCAATATGGCAAAAACAACGAGGGTTCTGCGGCACTTTAGTCTTTAGAGTGCCACGGAACCCTCGTTGCCGAAAACACTGTAGATGCTTCTACACTTTCACCTTTCGTTATCAAAGCCAATATGGCAAAAACAACGAGGGTTCTGCGGCACTTTAGTCTTTAGAGTGCCGCAGAACCCTCGTTGCCGAAAATACTGTAGATGCTTCTACATTTTGAGCTTTTGTTATCAAAGCCAATATGGCAAAAACAACAAGGGTTCCGCGGTACTCTAAAGACTTTAGTCTTTAGAGAGCCGCGGAACCCTATTGCCGAAAACAATCTAGATGCTTCTACACTTTGAGCTTTTGTTATCAAAGCCAATATGGCAAAAACAACGAGGGTTCTGCGGCACTCTAAAGACTTTAGTCTTTAGAGAGCCACGGAACCCTCGTTGCCAAAAACAATGTAGATGCTTCTACACTTTGAGCTTTTGTTATCAAAGCCAATATGGCAAAAACAACGAGGGTTCTGCGGCACTTTAGTCTTTAGAGTTCCGCGGAACCCTCGTTGCCGAAAACAATGTAGATGCTTCTACACTTTCACCTTTCGTTATCAAAGCCAAAATGGCAAAAACAACGAGGGTTCTGCGGCACTTTAGTCTTTAGAGTGCCGCAGAACACTCGTTGCCGAAAACACTGTAGATGCTTCTACACTTTGAGCTTTTGTTATCAAAGCCAATATGTCTAAAAAAAGAGGGTTCTGCGGCACTCTAAAGACTTTACTCTTTAGAGAGCCGCGGAACACTCGTTGCCTAAAACAATGTAGATGCTTCTACACTTTGAGCTTTTGTTATCAAAGCCTATATGGCAAAAACAACGAGGGTTCTGCGGCACTTTAGTCTTTAGAGTGCCGCGGACCCCTCGTTGCCGAAAACAATGTAGATGGTTCTACACTTTCACCTTTTGTTATCAAAGCCAATATGGCAAAAACAACGAGGGTTCTGCGGCACTTTAGTCTTTAGAGTGCCACGGAACCCTCGTTGCCGAAAACAATGTTGATGCTTCTACACTATGAGCTTTTGTTATCAAAGCCAATATGGCAAAAACAACGAGGGTTCTGCGGCACTTTAGTCTTTAGAGTGCCGCGGAACCCTCGTTGCCGAAAACAATGTAGATGGTTCTACACTTTCACCTTTTGTTATCAAAGCCAATATGGCAAAAACAACGAGGGTTCTGCGGCACTTTAGTCTTTAGAGTGCCACGGAAACCTCGTTGCCGAAAACACTGTAGATGCTTCTACACTTTCACCTTTCGTTATCAAAGCCAATATGGCAAAAACAACGAGGGTTCTGCGGCACTTTAGTCTTTAGAGTGCCGCAGAACCCTCGTTGCCGAAAATACTGTAGATGCTTCTACATTTTGAGCTTTTGTTATCAAAGCCAATATGGCAAAAACAACAAGGGTTCCGCGGTACTCTAAAGACTTTAGTCTTTAGAGAGCCGCGGAACCCTATTGCCGAAAACAATCTAGATGCTTCTACACTTTGAGCTTTTGTTATCAAAGCCAATATGGCAAAAACAACGAGGGTTCTGCGGCACTCTAAAGACTTTAGTCTTTAGAGAGCCACGGAACCCTCGTTGCCAAAAACAATGTAGATGCTTCTACACTTTGAGCTTTTGTTATCAAAGCCAATATGGCAAAAACAACGAGGGTTCTGCGGCACTTTAGTCTTTAGAGTTCCGCGGAACCCTCATTGCCGAAAACAATGTAGATGCTTCTACACTTTCACCTTTCGTTATCAAAGCCAAAATGGCAAAAACAACGAGGGTTCTGCGGCACTTTAGTCTTTAGAGTGCCGCAGAACACTCGTTGCCGAAAACACTGTAGATGCTTCTACACTTTGAGCTTTTGTTATCAAAGCCAATATGTCTAAAATAAAGAGGGTTCTGCGGCACTCTAAAGACTTTACTCTTTAGAGAGCCGCGGAACCCTCGTTGCCTAAAACAATGTAGATGCTTCTACACTTTGAGCTTTTGTTATCAAAGCCTATATGGCAAAAACAAAGAGGGTTCTGCAGCACTTTAGTCTTTAGAGTGCCGCAGAACCCTCGTTGCCGAAAACAATGTAGATGCTTCTACACTTTGAGCTTTTGTTATCAAAGCCAATATGGCAAAAACAACGAGGCTTCTGCGGCACTTTACTCCTTAGAGTGCCGCAGAACCCTCGTTGCCTAAAACAATGTAGATGCTTCTACACTTTGAGCTTTTGTTATCAAAGTCAATATGGCAAAAACAACGAGGGTTCTGCGGTACTTTAGGCTTTAGAGTGCCGCAGAACCCTCGTTGCCAAAAACACTGTAGATGCTTCTACATTTTGAACTTTTGTTATCAAAGCCAATATGGCAACAACAACGAGGGTTCTGCGGCACTTTAGTCTTTAGAGTACCGAAGAACCCTCGTGGCCGAAAAAACTGTAGATGCTTCTACACTTTGAGCTTTTGTTATCAAAGCCAATATGGCAAAAACAACGAGGGTTCTGCGGTACTTTAGGCTTTAGAGTGCCGCAGAACCCTCGTTGCCGAAAACACTGTAGATGCTTCTACATTTTGAGCTCTTGTTATCAAAGCCAATATGGAAAAACAACGAGGGTTCCGCGGCACTCTAAAGACTTTAGTCTTTAGAGTGCCGAGGAACCCTCGTTGCCAAGAACAATGTAGATGCTTCTACACTTTGAGCTTTTGTTATCAAAGCCAAAATGGCAAAAAAAACGAGGCTTCTGCGGCACTTTACTCCTTAGAGTGCCGCAGAACCCTCGTTGCCTAAAACAATGTAGATGCTTCTACACTTTGAGCTTTTGTTATCAAAGCCAATATGGCAAAAACAACGAGGGTTCTGCGGAACTTTAGTCTTTAGAGTGCCAGGGAACCCTCATTGCCGAAAACAATGTTGATGCTTCTACACTATGAGCTGTTGTTATCAAAGCCAATATGGCAAAAACAACGAGGGTTCTGCGGCACTTTAGTCTTTAGAGTGCCGCGGAACCCTCGTTGCCGAAAACAATGTAGATGCTTCTACACTTTCACCTTTTGTTATCAAAGCCAATATGGCAAAAACAACGAGGGTTCTGCGGCACTTTAGTCTTTAGAGTGCCACGGAACCCTCATTGCCGAAAACAATGTTGATGTTTCTACACTATGAGCTTTTGTTAACAAAGCCAATATGGCAAAAACAACGAGGGTTCTGCGGCACTTTAGTCTTTAGAGTGCCGCGGAACCCTCGTTGCCGAAAACAATGTAGATGCTTCTACACTTTCACCTTTCGTTATCAAAGCCAATATGGCAAAAACAACGAGGGTTCTGCGGCACTTTAGTTTTTAGAGTGCCGCAGAACCCTCGTTGCCGAAAACACTGTAGATGCTTCTACACTTTGAGCTTTTGTTATCGAAGCCAATATGGCAAAAACAACGAGGGTTCTGCGGCACTCTAAAGACTTTAGTCTTTATAGAGCCACGGAACCCTCGTTGCCGAAAACAATGTAGATGCTTCTACACTTTGAGCTTTTGTTATCAAAACCAATATGGCAAAAACAAAGAGGGTTCTGCGGCACTTTAGTCTTTAGAGTGCCGAAGAACCCTCGTTGCCGAAAACAATGTAGATGCTTCTACACTTTGAGCTTTTGTTATCAAAGCCAATATGGCAAAAACAACGAGGGTTCTTCGGCACTCTAAAGACTTTACTCTTTAGAGAGCCGCGGAACCCTCGTTGCCTAAAACAATGTAGATGCTTCTACACTTTGAGCTTTTGTTATCAAATCCAATATGGCAAAAACAAAGAGGGTTCTGCAGCACTTTAGTCTTTAGAGTGCCGAAGAACCCTCGTTGCCGAAAACAATGTAGATGCTTCTACACTTTGAGCTTTTGTTATCAAAGCCAATATGGCAAAAACAACGAGGGTTCTGCGGCACTTTATTCTTTAGAGTGCCAGGAACCCTCATTGCCGAAAACAATGTTGATGCTTCTACACTATGAGCTTTTGTTATCAAAGCCAATATGGCAAAAACAACGAGGGTTCTGCGGCACTTTAGTCTTTAGAGTGCCGCGGAACCCTCGTTGCCGAAAACAATGTAGATGGTTCTACACTTTCACCTTTTGTTATCAAAGCCAATATGGCAAAAACAACGAGGGTTCTGCGGCACTTTAGTCTTTAGAGTGCCACGGAACCCTCGTTGCCGAAAACACTGTAGATGCTTCTACACTTTCACCTTTCGTTATCAAAGCCAATATGGCAAAAACAACGAGGGTTCTGCGGCACTTTAGTCTTTAGAGTGCCGCAGAACCCTCGTTGCCGAAAATACTGTAGATGCTTCTACATTTTGAGCTTTTGTTATCAAAGCCAATATGGCAAAAACAACAAGGGTTCCGCGGTACTCTAAAGACTTTAGTCTTTAGAGAGCCGCGGAACCCTATTGCCGAAAACAATCTAGATGCTTCTACACTTTGAGCTTTTGTTATCAAAGCCAATATGGCAAAAACAACGAGGGTTCTGCGGCACTCTAAAGACTTTAGTCTTTAGAGAGCCACGGAACCCTCGTTGCCAAAACAATGTAGATGCTTCTACACTTTGAGCTTTTGTTATCAAAGCCAATATGGCAAAAACAACGAGGGTTCTGCGGCACTTTAGTCTTTAGAGTTCCGCGGAACCCTCGTTGCCGAAAACAATGTAGATGCTTCTACACTTTCACCTTTCGTTATCAAAGCCAAAATGGCAAAAACAACGAGGGTTCTGCGGCACTTTAGTCTTTAGAGTGCCGCAGAACACTCGTTGCCGAAAACACTGTAGATGCTTCTACACTTTGAGCTTTTGTTATCAAAGCCAATATGTCTAAAATAAACGAGGGTTCTGCGGCACTCTAAAGACTTTACTCTTTAGAGAGCCGCGGAACCCTCGTTGCCTAAAACAATGTAGATGCTTCTACACTTTGAGCTTTTGTTATCAAAGCCAATATGGCAAAAACAACGAGGGTTCTGCGGCACTTTAGTCTTTAGAGTGCCGCGGAACCCTCGTTGCCGAAAACAATGTAGATGCTTCTACACTTTCACCTTTTGTTATCAAAGCCAATATGGCAAAAACAACGAGGGTTCTGCGGCACTTTAGTCTTTAGAGTGCCACGGAACCCTCGTTGCCGAAAACACTGTAGATGCTTCTACACTTTGAGCTTTTGTTATCAAAGCCAATATGGCAAAAACAACGAGGGTTCTTCGGCACTTTAGTCTTTAGAGTGCCGCAGAACCCTCGTTGCCGAAAACAATGTAGATGCTTCTACACTTTGAGCTTTTGTTATCAAAGCCAATATGGCAAAAACAACGAGGGTTCTGCGGCACTTTAGTCTTTAGAGTGCCGCGGAACCCTCGTTGCCGAAAACAATGTAGATGCTTCTACACTTTGAGCTTTTGTTATCAAAGCCAATATGGCAAAAACAACGAGGGTTCTGCGGCACTTTAGTCTTTAGAGAGCCGCGGAACCCTCGTTGCCGAAAACAATGTAGATGCTTCTACACTTTGAGCTTTTGTTATCAAAGCCAATATGGCAAAAACAACGAGGGTTCTGCGGCACTTTAGTCTTTAGAGTGCCGCGGAACCCTCGTTGCCGAAAACAATGTAGATGCTTCTACACTTTGAGCTTTTGTTATCAAAGCCAATATGGCAAAAACAACGAGGGTTCTGCGGCACTTTAGTCTTTAGAGTGCCGCAGAACCCTCGTTGCCGAAAACAATGTAGATGCTTCTACACTTTGAGCTTTTGTTATCAAAGCCAATATGGCAAAAACAACGAGGGTTCTGCGGCACTCTAAAGACTTTAGTCTTTAGAGAGCCGCGGAACCCTCGTTGCCGAAAACAATGTAGATGCTTCTACACTTTGAGCTTTTGTTATCAAAGCCAATATGGCAAAAACAACGAGGGTTCTGCGGCACTTTAGTCTTTAGAGTGCCGCAGAACCCTCGTTGCCGAAAACAATGTAGATGCTTCTACACTTTGAGCTTTTGTTATCAAAGCCAATATGGCAAAAACAACGAGGGTTCTGCGGCACTTTAGTCTTTAGAGTGCCGCAGAACCCTCGTTGCCTAAAACAATGTAGATGCTTCTACACTTTGAGCTTTTGTTATCAAAGCCAATATGGCAAAAACAACGAGGGTTCTGCGGCACTTTAGTCTTTAGAGAGCCGCGGAACCCTCGTTGCCGAAAACAATGTAGATGCTTCTACACTTTGAGCTTTTGTTATCAAAGCCAATATGGCAAAAACAACGAGGGTTCTGAGGCACTTTAGTCTTTAGAGTGCCGCTGAACCCTCGTTGCCGAAAACAATGTAGATGCTTCTACACTTTGAGCTTTTCTTATCAAAGCGAATATGGCAAAAACAACGAGGGTTCTTCGGCACTTTACTCTTTAGAGTGCCGCGGAACCCTCGTTGCCAAGAACAATGTACATGCTTCTACACTTTGAGCTTTTGTTATCAAAGCCAATATGGCAAAAACAACGAGGGTTCTGCGGCACTTTAGTCTTTAGAGTGCCGCGGAACCCTCGTTGCCGAAAACAATGTAGATGCTTCTACACTTTGAGCTTTTGTTATCAAAGCCAATATGGCAAAAACAACGAGGGTTCTGCGGCACTTTAGTCTTTAGAGTGCCGCAGAACCCTCGTTGCCGAAAACAATGTAGATGCTTCTACGCTTTGAGTTTTTGTTATCAAAGCCAATATGGCAAAAACAACGAGGGTTCCGCGGCACTCTAAAGACTTTAGTCTTTAGGGTGGCGCAGAACCCTCGTTGCCGAAAACAATGTAGATGCTTCTACACTTTGAGCTTTTGTTATCAAAGCCAATATGGCAAAAAAAACGAGGGTTCTGCGGCACTTTAGTCTTTAGAGTGCCGAAGAACCCTCGTTGCCGAAAACAATGTAGATGCTTCTACACTTTGAGCTTTTGTTATCAAAGCCAATATGGCAAAAACAACGAGGCTTCTGCGGCACTTTACTCTTTAGAGTGCCGCAGAACCCTCGTTGCCTAAAACAATGTAGATGCTTCTACACTTTGAGCTTTTGTTATCAAAGCCAATATGGCAAAAACAACGAGGGTTCTGCGGCACTTTAGTCTTTAGAGTGCCACGGAACCCTCATTGCCGAAAACAATGTTGATGCTTCTACACTATGAGCTTTTGTTATCAAAGCCAATATGGCAAAAACAACGAGGGTTCTGCGGCACTTTTAGTCTTTAGAGTGCCGCGGAACCCTCGTTGCCGAAAACAATGTAGATGCTTCTACACTTTGAGCTTTTGTTATCAAAGCCAATATGGCAAAAACAACGAGGGTTCTGCGGCACTTTAGTCTTTAGAGTGCCGCAGAACCCTCGTTGCCGAAAACAATGTAGATGCTTCTACACTTTGAGCTTTTGTTATCAAAGCCAATATGGCAAAAACAACGAGGGTTCTGCGGCACTTTAAAGACTTTAGTCTTTAGAGAGCCGCGGAACCCTCGTTGCCGAAAACAATGTAGATGCTTCTACACTTTGAGCTTTTGTTATCAAAGCCAATATGGCAAAAACAACGAGGGTTCTGCGGCACTTTAGTCTTTAGAGTGCCGAAGAACCCTCGTTGCCGAAAACAATGTAGATGCTTCTACACTTTGAGCTTTTGTTATCAAAGCCAATATGGCAAAAACAACGAGGGTTCTGCGGCACTCTAAAGACTTTACTCTTTAGAGAGCCGCGGAACCCTCGTTGCCTAAAACAATGTAGATGCTTCTACACTTTGAGCTTTTGTTATCAAAGCCAATATGGCAAAAACAACGAGGGTTCTGCGGCACTTTAGTCTTTAGAGTGCCGAAGAACCCTCGTTGCCGAAAACAATGTAGATGCTTCTACACTTTGAGCTTTTGTTATCAAAGCCAATATGGCAAAAACAACGAGGGTTCTGCGGCACTTTAAAGACTTCTTTAGAGTGCCGAGGAACCCTCATTGCCGAAAACAATGTAGATGCTTCTACACTTTGAGCTTTTGTTATCAAAGCCAATATGGCAAAAACAACGAGGGTTCTGCGGCACTTTAGTCTTTAGAGTGCCGCAGAACCCTCGTTGCCGAAAACAATGTAGATGCTTCTACACTTTGAGCTTTTGTTATCAAAGCCAATATGGCAAAAACAACGAGGGTTCTGCGGCACTTTAGTCTTTAGAGTGCCACGGAACCCTCATTGCCGAAAACAATGTTGATGCTTCTACACTATGAGCTTTTGTTATCAAAGCCAATATGGCAAAAACAACGAGGGTTCTGCGGCACTTTAGTCTTTAGAGTGCCGCGGAACCCTCGTTGCCGAAAACAATGTAGATGCTTCTACACTTTCACCTTTTGTTATCAAAGCCAATATGGCAAAAACAACGAGGGTTCTGCGGCACTTTAGTCTTTAGAGTGCCGCAGAACCCTCGTTGCCGAAAACAATCTAGATGCTTCTACACTTTGAGCTTTTGTTATCAAAGCCAATATGGCAAAAACAAAGAGGGTTCTGAGGCACTTTAGTCTTTAGAGTGCCGAAGAACCCTCGTTGCCGAAAACAATGTAGATGCTTCTACACTTTGAGCTTTTGTTATCAAAGCCAATATGGCAAAAACAACGAGGGTTCTGCGGCACTTTAGTCTTTAGAGTACCGCAGAACCCTCGTTGCCGAAAACAATGTAGATGCTTCTACACTTTGAGCTTTTGTTATCAAAGCCAATATGGCAAAACCAACGAGGGTTCTGCGGCACTTTAGTCTTTAGAGTGCCGCGGAACCCTCGTTGCCGAAAACAATGTAGATGCTTCTACACTTTGAGCTTTTGTTATCAAAGCCAATATGGCAAAAACAACGAGGGTTCTGCGGCACTTTAGTCTTTAGAGTGCCGCAGAACCCTCGTTGCCGAAAACAATGTAGATGCTTCTACACTTTGAGCTTTTGTTATCAAAGCCAATATGGCAAAAACAACGAGGGTTCTGCGGCACTTTAGTCTTTAGAGTGCCGCGGAACCCTCGTTGCCGAAAACAATGTAGATGCTTCTACACTTTGAGCTTTTGTTATCAAAGCCAATATGGCAAAAACAACGAGGGTTCTGCGGCACTTTAGTCTTTAGAGTGCCGCAGAACCCTCGTTGCCGAAAACAATGTAGATGCTTCTACACTTTGAGCTTTTGTTATCAAAGCCAATATGGCAAAAACAACGAGGGTTCTGCGGCACTTTAGTCTTTAGAGTGCCGCGGAACCCTCGTTGCCGAAAACAATGTAGATGCTTCTACACTTTGAGCTTTTGTTATCAAAGCCAATATGGCAAAAACAACGAGGGTTCTGCGGCACTTTAGTCTTTAGAGTGCCGCGGAACCCTCGTTGCCGAAAACAATGTAGATGCTTCTACACTTTGAGCTTTTGTTATCAAAGCCAATATGGCAAAAACAACGAGGGTTCTGCGGCTATTTAGTCTTTAGAGTGCCGAAGAACCCTCGTTGCCGAAAACAATGTAGATGCTTCTACACTTTCAGCTTTTGTTATCAAAGCCAATATGGCAAAAACAACGAGGGTTCTGCGGCACTTTAGTATTTGGAGTGCCGCGGAACCCTCGTTGCCGAAAACAATGTAGATGCTTCTACACCTTGAGCTTTTGTTATCAAAGCCAATATGGCAAAAACAACGAGGGTTCTGAGGCACTTTAGTCTTTAGAGTGCCGCAGAACCCTCGTTGCCGAAAACAATGCAGAAGCTTCTATACTTTGAGCTTTTGTTATCAAAGCCAATATGGCAAAAACAACGAGGGTTCTGCGGCACTTTAGTCTTTAGAGTGCCACGGAACCCTCGTTGCCGAAAACACTGTAGATGCTTCTACACTTTGAGCTTTTGTTATCAAAGCCAATATGGCAAAAACAACGAGGGTTCCGCGGCAAAGACTTTAGTCTTTAGAGTGCCGCGGAACCCTCGTTGCCAAAACAATGTAGATGCTTCTACACTTTGAGCTTTTGTTATCAAAGCCAATATGGCAAAAACAACGAGGGTTCTGCGGCACTTTAGTCTTTAGAGTGCCGCGGAACCCTCGTTGCCGAAAACAATGTAGATGCTTCTACACTTTGAGCTTTTGTTATCAAAGCCAATATGGCAAAAACAACGAGGGTTCTGCGGCACTTTAGTCTTTAGAGTGCCGCAGAACCCTCGTTGCCGAAAACAATGTAGATGCTTCTACACTTTGAGCTTTTGTTATCAAAGCCAATATGGCAAAAACAACGAGGGTTCTGCGGCACTTTAGTCTTTAGAGTGCCGCAGAACCCTCGTTGCCGAAAACAATGTAGATGCTTCTACACTTTGAGCTTTTGTTATCAAAGCCAATATGGCAAAAACAACGAGGGTTCTGCGGCACTTTAGTCTTTAGAGTGCCGAAGAACCCTCGTTGCCGAAAACAATGTAGATGCTTCTACACTTTGAGCTTTTGTTATCAAAGCCAATATGGCAAAAACAACGAGGGTTCTGCGGCACTTTAGTCTTTAGAGTGCCGCAGAACCCTCGTTGCCGAAAACAATGTAGATGCTTCTACACTTTGAGCTTTTGTTATCAAAGCCAATATGGCAAAAACAACGAGGGTTCTGCGGCACTTTAGTCTTTAGAGTGCCGCGGAACCCTCGTTGCCGAAAACAATGTAGATGCTTCTACACTTTGAGCTTTTGTTATCAAAGCATATGGCAAAAACAACGAGGGTTCTGCGGCACTTTAGTCTTTAGAGTGCCGCAGAACCCTCGTTGCCGAAAACAATGTAGATGCTTCTACACTTTGAGCTTTTGTTATCAAAGCCAATATGGCAAAAACAACGAGGGTTCTGCGGCACTTTAAAGACTTTAGTCTTTAGAGTGCCGCGGAACCCTCGTTGCCGAAAACAATGTAGATGCTTCTACACTTTGAGCTTTTGTTATCAAAGCCAATATGGCAAAAACAACGAGGGTTCTGCGGCACTTTAGTCTTTAGAGTGCCGCAGAACCCTCGTTGCCTAAAACAATGTAGATGCTTCTACACTTTGAGCTTTTGTTATCAAAGCCAATATGGCAAAAACAACGAGGGTTCTGCGGCACTTTAGTCTTTAGAGTGCCGCGGAACCCTCGTTGCCGAAAACAATGTAGATGCTTCTACACTTTGAGCTTTTGTTATCAAAGCCAATATGGCAAAAACAACGAGGGTTCCGCGGCACTTTTTAGTCTTTAGAGTGCCGCGGAACCCTCGTTGCCGAAAACAATGTAGATGCTTCTACACTTTGAGCTTTTTTTATCAAAGCCAATATGGCAAAAACAACGAGGGTTCTGCGGCACTTTAGTCTTTAGAGTGCCGCGGAACCCTCGTTGCCGAAAACAATGTAGATGCTTCTACACTTTGACCTTTTGTTATTAAAGCCAATATGGCAAAAACAACGAGGGTTCTGCGGCACTTTAGTCTTTAGAGTGCCGCAGAACCCTCGTTGCCGAAAACAATCTAGATGCTTCTACACCTTGAGCTTTTGTTATCAAAGCCAATATTGCAAAAACAACGAGGGTTCTGAGGCACTTTAGTCTTTAGAGTGCCGCAGAACCCTCGTTGCCGAAAACAATGCAGATGCTTCTATACTTTGAGCTTTTGTTATCAAAGCCAATATGGCAAAAACAACGAGGGTTCTTCGGCACTTTAGTCTTTAGAGTGCCGCGGAACCCTCGTTGCCGAAAACAATGTAGATGCTTCTACACTTTGAGCTTTTGTTATCAAAGCCAATATGGCAAAAACAACGAGGGTTCCGCGGCTCTCTAAAGACTTTAGTCTTTAGAGTGCCGCGGAACCCTCGTTGCCAAAACAATGTAGATGCTTCTACACTTTGAGCTTTTGTTATCAAAGCCAATATGGCAAAAACAACGAGGGTTCTGCGGCACTTTAGTTTTTAGAGTGCCGAGAAGATCCCTCGTTGCCGAAAACAATGTAGATGCTTCTACACTTTGAGCTTTTGTTATCAAAGCCAATATGGCAAAAACAACGAGGCTTCTGCGGCACTTTACTCTTTAGAGTGCCGCAGAACCCTCGTTGCCGAAAACAATGTAGATGCTTCTACACTTTGAGCTTTTGTTATCAAAGCCAATATGGCAAAAACAACGAGGGTTCTGCGGCACTTTAGTCTTTAGAGTGCCGCAGAACCCTCGTTGCCGAAAACAATGTAGATGCTTCTACACTTTGAGCTTTTGTTATCAAAGCCAATATGGCAAAAACAACGAGGGTTCTGCGGCACTTTAGTCTTTAGAGTGCCGAAGAACCCTCGTTGCCGAAAACAATGTAGATGCTTCTACACTTTGAGCTTTTGTTATCAAAGCCAATATGTCAAAAACAACGAGGGTTCTGCGGCACTTTAGTCTTTAGAGTGCCGCAGAACCCTCGTTGCCGAAAACAATGTAGATGCTTCTACACTTTGAGCTTTTGTTATCAAAGCCAATATGGCAAAAACAACGAGGGTTCTGCGGCACTTTAGTCTTTAGAGTGCCGAAGAACCCTCGTTGCCGAAAACAATGTAGATGCTTCTACACTTTGAGCTTTTGTTATCAAAGCCAATATGGCAAAAACAACGAGGGTTCTGCGGCACTTTAGTCTTTAGAGTGCCGCAGAACCCTCGTTGCCGAAAACACTGTAGATGCTTCTACACTTTGAGCTTTTGTTATCAAAGCCAATATGGCAAAAACAACGAGGGTTCTGCGGCACTTTAAAGACTTTAGTCTTTAGAGTGCCGCGGAACTGTCGTTGACGACAACAATGTAGATGCTTCTACACTTTGAGCTTTTGTTATCAAAGCCAATATGGCAAAAACAACGAGGGTTCTGCGGGACTTTAGTCTTTAGAGTGCCGCAGAACCCTCGTTGCCGAAAACAATGTAGATGCTTCTACACTTTGAGCTTTTGTTATCAAAGCCAATATGGCAAAAAAAACGAGGGTTCTGCGGCACTTTAGTCTTTAGAGTGCCGCAGAACCCTCATTGCCGAAAACAATGTTGATGCTTCTACACTATGAGCTTTTGTTATCAAAGCCAATATGGCAAAAAAAAAGAGGGTTCTGCGGCACTGTAAAGACTTTAGTCTTTAGAGCGCCGCGGAACCCTCGTTCCCGAAAACACTGTAGATGCTTCTACACTTTGAGCTTTTGTTATCAAAGCCAATATGGCAAAAACAACGAGGGTTCTGCGGCACTTTAGTCTTTAGAGTGCCGAAGAACCCTCGTTGCCGAAAACAATGTAGATGCTTCTACACTTTGAGCTTTTGTTATCAAAGCCAATATGGCAAAAACAACGAGGGTTCTGCGGCACTCTAAAGACTTTAGTCTTTAGAGTGCCGCAGAACCCTCGTTGCCAAAACAATGTAGATGCTTCTACACTTTGAGCTTTTGTTATCAAAGCCAATATGGCAAAAACAACGAGGGTTCTGCGGCACTTTAGTCTTTAGAGTGCCGCAGAACCCTCGTTGCCTAAAACAATGTAGATGCTTCTACACTTTGAGCTTTTGTTATCAAAGCCAATATGGCAAAAACAACGAGGGTTCTGCGGCACTTTAGTCTTTAGAGTGCCACGGAACCCTCATTGCCGAAAACAATGTTGATGCTTCTACACTATGAGCTTTTGTTATCAAAGCCAATATGGCAAAAACAACGAGGGTTCTGCGGCACTTTAGTCTTTAGAGTGCCGCGGAACCCTCGTTGCCGAAAACAATGTAGATGCTTCTACACTTTCACCTTTTGTTATCAAAGCCAATATGGCAAAAACAACGAGGGTTCTGCGGCACTTTAGTCTTTAGAGTGCCGCAGAACCCTCGTTGCCGAAAACAATCTAGATGCTTCTACACTTTGAGCTTTTGTTATCAAAGCCAATATGGCAAAAACAACGAGGGTTCTGAGGCACTTTAGTCTTTAGAGTGCCGCAGAACCCTCGTTGCCGAAAACAATGCAGAAGGCTTCTACACTTTGAGCTTTTGTTATCAAAGCCAATATGGCAAAAACAACGAGGGTTCTTCGGCACTTTAGTCTTTAGAGTGCCGCAGAACCCTCGTTGCCGAAAACAATGTAGATGCTTCTACACTTTGAGCTTTTGTTATCAAAGCCAATATGGCAAAAACAACGAGGGTTCTGCGGCACTTTAGTCTTTAGAGTGCCGCGGAACCCTCGTTGCCGAAAACAATGTAGATGCTTCTACACTTTGAGCTTTTGTTATCAAAGCCAATATGGCAAAAACAACGAGGGTTCTGCGGCACTTTAGTCTTTAGAGTGCCGCAGAACCCTCGTTGCCGAAAACAATGTAGATGCTTCTACACTTTGAGCTTTTGTTATCAAAGCCAATATGGCAAAAACAACGAGGGTTCTGCGGCACTTTAGTCTTTTTAGAGTGCCGCGGAACACTTGTTGCCGAAAACAATGTAGAAGCTTATACACTTTGAGCTTTTGTTATCAAAGCCAATATGGCAAAAACAACGAGGGTTCTGCGGCACTTTAGTCTTTAGAGTGCAGCAGAACCCTCGTTGCCGAAAACACTGTAGATGCTTCTACACTTTGAGCTTTTGTTATCAAAGCCAATATGGCAAAAACAACGAGGGTTCTGCGGCACTTTAGTCTTTAGAGTGCCGAAGAACCCTCGTTGCCGAAAACAATAGATGCTTCTACACTTTGAGCTTTTGTTATCAAAGCCAATATGGCAAAAACAACGAGGGTTCTGCGGCACTCAAAAGACTTTAGTCTTTAGAGTGCCGCGGAACCCTCGTTGCCGAAAACAATGTAGATGCTTCTACACTTTGAGCTTTTGTTATCAAAGCCAATATGGCAAAAACAACGAGGGTTCTGCGGCACTTTAGTCTTTAGAGTGCCGCAGAACCCTCGTTGCCGAAAACAATGTAGATGCTTCTACACTTTGAGCTTTTGTTATCAAAGCAAATATGCCAAAAACGACGAGGGTTCTGCGGCACTTTAGTCTTTAGAGTGCCGCAGAACCCTCGTTGCCGAAAACAATCTAGATGCTTCTACACCTTGAGCTTTTGTTATCAAAGCCAATATGGAAAAAACAACGAGGGTTCTGAGGCACTTTAGTCTTTAGAGTGCCGCAGAACCCTCGTTGCCGAAAACAATGTAGATGCTTCTACACTTTGAGCTTTTGTTATCAAAGCCAATATGGCAAAAAACAACGAGGGTTCTTCGGCACTTTAGTCTTTAGAGTGCCGCGGAACCCTCGTTGCCGAAAACAATGTAGATGCTTCTACACTTTGAGCTTTTGTTATCAAAGCCAATATGGCAAAAACAACCAGGGTTCCGCGGCTCTCTAAAGAGTTTAGTCTTTAGAGTGCCGCGGAACCCTCGTTGCCAAGAACAATGTAGATGCTTCTACACTTTGAGCTTTTGTTATCAAAGCCAATATGGAAAAAACAACGAGGGTTCTGCGGCACTTTAGTCTTTAGAGTGCCGAAGAACCCTCGTTGCCGAAAACAATGTAGATGCTTCTACACTTTGAGCTTTTGTTATCAAAGCCAATATGGCAAAAACAACGAGGGTTCTGCGGCACTTTAGTCTTTAGAGTGCCGCAGAACCCTCGTTGCCGAAAACAATGTAGATGCTTCTACATTTTGAGCTTTTGTTATCAAAGCCAATATGGCAAAAACAACGAGGGTTCTTCGGCACTTTAGTCTTTAGTGTGCCGCAGAACCGTCGCTGCCGAAAACACTGTAGATACTTCTACACTTTGAACTTTTGTTATCAAAGACAATATGGCAAAACAACGAGGGTTCTGCGGCACTTTAGTCTTTAGAGTGCCGCAGAACCCTCGTTGCCGAAAACAATGTAGATGCTTCTACACTTTGAGCTTTTGTTATCAAATCCAATATGGCAAAAACAACGAGGGTTCTGCGGCACTTTAGTCTTTAGAGTGCCGCAGAACCCTCGTTGCCGAAAACAATGTAGATGCTTCTACACTTTGAGCTTTTGTTATCAAAGCCAATATGGCAAAAACAACGAGGGTTATGCGGCACTTTAGTCTTTAGAGTGCCGCAGAACCCTCGTTGCCGAAAACAATGTAGATGCTTCTACACTTTGAGCTTTTGTTATCAAAGCCAATATGGCAAAAACAACGAGGGTTCTGCGGCACTTTAGTCTTTAGAGTGCCGAAGAACCCTCGTTGCCGAAAAAACTGTAGATGCTTCTACACTTTGAGCTTTTGTTATCAAAGCCAATATGGCAAAAACAACGAGGGTTCTGCGGCACTTTAGTCTTTAGAGTGCCGCAGAACCCTCGTTGCCGAAAACAAAGTAGATGCTTCTACACTTTGAGCTTTTGTTATCAAAGCCAATATGGCAAAAACAACGAGGGTTCTGCGGCACTCTAAAGACTTTAGTCTTTAGAGTGCCGAGGAACCCCCGTTGCCGAAAACAATGTAGATGCTTCTACACTTTGAGCTTTTGTTATCAAAGCCAATATGGCAAAAACAACGAGGCTTCTGCGGCACTTTACTCTTTAGAGTGCCGCAGAACCCTCGTTGCCTAAAACAATGTAGATGCTTCTACACTTTGAGCTTTTGTTATCAAAGCCAATATGGCAAAAACAACGAGGGTTCTGCGGCACTTTAGTCTTTAGAGTGCCAGGGAACCCTCATTGCCGAAAACAATGTAGATGCTTCTACACTTTGAGCTTTTGTTATCAAAGCCAATATGGCAAAAACAACGAGGGTTCTGCGGCACTTTAGTCTTTAGAGTGCCGCAGAACCCTCGTTGCCGAAAACAATGTAGATGCTTCTACACTTTGACCTTTTGTTATCAAAGCCAATATGGCAAAAACAACGAGGGTTCTGCGGCACTTTAGTCTTTAGAGTGCCGCAGAACCCTCGTTGCCGAAAACAATGTAGATGCTTCTACACTTTGAGCTTTTGTTATCAAAGCCAATATGGCAAAAACAACGAGGGTTCTGCGGCACTTTAGTCTTTAGAGTGCCGCAGAACCCTCGTTGCCGAAAACAATTTAGATGCTTCTACACTTTGAGCTTTTGTTATCAAAGCCAATATGGCAAAAACAACGAGGGTTCTTCGGCACTTTAGTCTTTAGAGTGCCGCAGAACCCTCGTTGCCGAAAACAATGTAGATGCTTCTACACTTTGAGCTTTTGTTATCAAAGCCAATATGGCAAAAACAACGAGGGTTCTGCGGCACTTTAGTCTTTAGAGTGCCGAAGAACCCTCGTTGCCGAAAACAATGTAGATGCTTCTACACTTTGAGCTTTTGTTATCAAAGCCAATATGGCAAAAACAACGAGGGTTCTGCGGCACTTTAGTCTTTAGAGTGCCGCAGAACCCTCGTTGCCGAAAACAATGTAGATGCTTCTACACTTTGAGCTTTTGTTATCAAAGCCAATATGGCAAAAACAACGAGGGTTCTGCGGCACTTTAGTCTTTAGAGTGCCGAAGAACCCTCGTTGCCGAAAACAATGTAGATGCTTCTACACTTTGAGCTTTTGTTATCAAAGCCAATATGGCAAAAACAACGAGGGTTCTGCGGCACTTTAAAGACTTTAGAGTGCCGCAGAACCCTCGTTGCCGAAAACAATGTAGATGCTTCTACACTTTGAGCTTTTGTTATCAAAGCCAATATGGCAAAAACAACGAGGGTTCTGCGGCACTTTAAAGACTTTTTAGAGTGCCGAAGAACCCTCGTTGCCAAAACAATGTAGATGCTTCTACACTTTGAGCTTTTGTTATCAAAGCCAATATGGCAAAAACAACGAGGCTTCTGCGGCACTTTACTCTTTAGAGTGCCGCAGAACCCTCGTTGCCTAAAACAATGTAGATGCTTCTACACTTTGAGCTTTTGTTATCAAAGCCAATATGGCAAAAACAACGAGGGTTCTGCGGCACTTTAGTCTTTAGAGTGCCACGGAACCCTCATTGCCGAAAACAATGTTGATGCTTCTACACTATGAGCTTTTGTTATCAAAGCCAATATGGCAAAAACAACGAGGGTTCTGCGGCACTTTAGTCTTTAGAGTGCCGCGGAACCCTCGTTGCCGAAAACAATGTAGATGCTTCTACACTTTCACCTTTTGTTATCAAAGCCAATATGGCAAAAACAACGAGGGTTCTGCGGCACTTTAGTCTTTAGAGTGCCGCAGAACCCTCGTTGCCGAAAACAATGTAGATGCTTCTACACTTTGAGCTTTTGTTATCAAAGCCAATATGGCAAAAACAACGAGGGTTCTGCGGCACTTTAGTCTTTAGAGTGCCGCAGAACCCTCGTTGCCGAAAACAATGTAGATGCTTCTACACTTTGAGCTTTTGTTATCAAAGCCAATATGGCAAAAACAACGAGGGTTCTGCGGCACTCTAAAGACTTTAGTCTTTAGAGTGCCGCGGAACCCTCGTTGCCGAAAACAATGTAGATGCTTCTACACTTTGAGCTTTTGTTATCAAAGCCAATATGGCAAAAACAACGAGGGTTCTGCGGCACTTTAGTCTTTAGAGTGCCGAGAACCCTCGTTGCCGAAAACAATGTAGATGCTTCTACACTTTGAGCTTTTGTTATCAAAGCCAATATGGCAAAAACAACGAGGGTTCTGCGGCACTTTAAAGACTCTTTAGAGTGCCGCGGAACCCTCGTTGCCGAAAACAATGTAGATGCTTCTACACTTTGAGCTTTTGTTATCAAAGCCAATATGGCAAAAACAACGAGGGTTCTGCGGCACTTTAGTCTTTAGAGTGCCGCAGAACCCTCGTTGCCGAAAACAATGTAGATGCTTCTACACTTTGAGCTTTTGTTATCAAAGCCAATATGGCAAAAACAACGAGGGTTCTGCGGCACTTTAGTCTTTAGAGTGCCACGGAACCCTCATTGCCGAAAACAATGTTGATGTTTCTACACTATGAGCTTTTGTTAACAAAGCCAATATGGCAAAAACAACGAGGGTTCTGCGGCACTTTAGTCTTTAGAGTGCCGCGGAACCCTCGTTGCCGAAAACAATGTAGATGCTTCTACACTTTCACCTTTTGTTATCAAAGCCAATATGGCAAAAACAACGAGGGTTCTGCGGCACTTTAGTCTTTAGAGTGCCGCAGAACCCTCGTTGCCGAAAACACTGTAGATGCTTCTACACTTTGAGCTTTTGTTATCAAAGCCAATATGGCAAAAACAACGAGGTTCTGCAAAAACTCTAAAGACTTTAGTCTTTAGAGAGCAGAAAACAATGTAGATGCTTCTACACTTTCAGTTTCTATGGCAAAAACAACGGGGTTCTGCGGCACTTTAGTCTTTAGAGTGCCGCAGAACCCTCGTTGCCGAAAACAATGTAGATGCTTCTACACTTTGAGCTTTTGTTATCAAAGCCAATATGGCAAAAACAACGAGGGTTCTGCGGCACTTTAGACTTTAGTCTTTAGTGAGCCGCAGAACCCTCGTTGCAGAAAACAATGTAGATGCTTCTAAACTTTGAGCTTTTTTTATCAAAGCCAATATGGCAAAAACAACGAGGGTTCCTCGGCACTCTAAAGACTTTAGTCTTTAGAGAGCCGCGGAACCCTCGTTACCGCAAACAATGTAGATGCTTCTACATTTTGAGGTTTTGTTATCAAAGCCAATATGGCAAAAACAACGAGGGTTCTGCGGCACTTTAGTCTTTAGAGTGCCGCAGAACCCTCGTTGCCGAAAACAATGTAGATGCTTCTACACTTTGAGCTTTTGTTATCAAAGCCAATATGGCAAAAACAACGAGGGTTCTGCGGCACTCTAAAGACTTTAGTCTTTAGAGTGCCGCGGAACCCTCGTTGCCAAAACAATGTAGATGCTTCTACACTTTGAGCTTTTGTTATCAAAGCCAATATGGCAAAAACAACGAGGGTTCTGCGGCACTTTAGTCTTTAGAGTGCCGCGGAACCCTCGTTGCCGAAAACAATGTAGATGCTTCTACACTTTGAGCTTTTGTTATCAAAGCCAATATGGCAAAAACAACGAGGGTTCTGCGGCACTTTAGTCTTTAGAGTGCCGCGGAACCCTCGTTGCCGAAAACAATGTAGATGCTTCTACACTTTGAGCTTTTGTTATCAAAGCCAATATGGCAAAAACAACGAGGGTTCTGCGGCACTTTAGTCTTTAGAGTGCCGCAGAACCCTCGTTGCCGAAAACAATGTAGATGCTTCTACACTTTGCGCTTTTGTTATCAAAGCCAATATGGCAAAAACAACGAGGGTTCTTCGGCACTTTAGTCTTTAGAGTGCCGCAGAACCCTCGTTGCCGAAAACAATGTAGATGCTTCTACACTTTGAGCTTTTGTTATCAAAGCCAATATGGCAAAAACAACGAGGGTTCCGCGGCACTCTAAAGACTTTAGTCTTTAGAGAGCCGCGAACCCTCGTTGCCGAAAACATTGTAGATGCTTCTACACTTTGAGCTTTTGTTATCAAAGCCAATATGGCAAAAACAACGAGGGTTCTGCGGCACTTTAGTCTTTAGAGTGCCGAAGAACCCTCGTTGCCGAAAACAATGTAGATGCTTCTACACTTTGAGCTTTTGTTATCAAAGCCAATATGGCAAAAACAACGAGGCTTCTGCGGCACTTTACTCTTTAGAGTGCCGCAGAACCCTCGTTGCCTAAAACAATGTAGATGCTTCTACACTTTGAGCTTTTGTTATCAAAGCCAATATGGCAAAAACAACGAGGGTTCTGCGGCACTTTAGTCTTTAGAGTGCCACGGAACCCTCATTGCCGAAAACAATGTTGATGTTTCTACACTATGAGCTTTTGTTAACAAAGCCAATATGGCAAAAACAACGAGGGTTCTGCGGCACTTTAGTCTTTAGAGTGCCGCGGAACCCTCGTTGCCGAAAACAATGTAGATGCTTCTACACTTTCACCTTTGTTATCAAAGCCAATATGGCAAAAACAACGAGTGTTCTGCGGCACTTTAGTCTTTAGAGTGCCGCAGAACCCTCGTTGCCGAAAACACTGTAGATGCTTCTACACTTTGAGCTTTTGTTATCAAAGCCAATATGGCAAAAACAACGAGGGTTCTTCGGCACTTTAGTCTTTAGAGTGCCGCAGAACCCTCGTTGCCGAAAACAATGTAGATGCTTCTACACTTTGAGCTTTTGTTATCAAAGCCAATATGGCAAAAACAACGAGGGTTCTGCGGCACTCTAAAGACTTTAGTCTTTAGAGTGCCGCGGAACCCTCGTTGCCGAAAACAATGTAGATGCTTCTACACTTTGAGCTTTTGTTATCAAAGCCAATATGGCAAAAACAACGAGGGTTCTGCGGCACTTTAGTCTTTAGAGTGCCGCAGAACCCTCGTTGCCGAAAACAATGTAGATGCTTCTACACTTTGAGCTTTTGTTATCAAAGCCAATATGGCAAAAACAACGAGGGTTCTTCGGCACTTTAGTCTTTAGAGTGCCGCAGAACCCTCGTTGCCGAAAACAATGTAGATGCTTCTACACTTTGAGCTTTTGTTATCAAAGCCAATATGGCAAAAACAACCAGGGTTCCGCGGCTCTCTAAAGACTTTAGTCTTTAGAGTGCCGCGGAACCCTCGTTGCCAAGAACAATGTAGATGCTTCTACACTTTGAGCTTTTGTTATCAAAGCCAATATGGCAAAAACAACGAGGGTTCTGCGGCACTTTAGTCTTTAGAGTGCCGCAGAACCCTCGTTGCCGAAAACAATGTAGATGCTTCTACACTTTGAGCTTTTGTTATCAAAGCCAATATGGCAAAAACAACGAGGGTTCTTCGGCACTTTAGTCTTTAGAGTGCCGCAGAACCCTCGTTGCCGAAAACAATGTAGATGCTTCTACACTTTGAGCTTTTGTTGTCAAAGCCAATATGGGAAAAACAACGAGGTTTCTTCGGCACTTTAGTCTTTAGAGTGCCACAGAACCCTCGTTGCCGAAAACACTGTAGATGCTTCTACACTTTGAGCTTTTGTTATCAAAGCCAATATGGCAAAAACAACGAGGGTTCTGCGGCACTTTAGTCTTTAGAGTGCCGCGGAACCCTCGTTGCCGAAAACAATGTAGATGCTTCTACACTTTGAGCTTTTGTTATCAAAGCCAATATGGCAAAAACAACGAGGGTTCTGCGGCACTTTAGTCTTTAGAGTGCCGCAGAACCCTCGTTGCCGAAAACAATGTAGATGCTTCTACACTTTGAGCTTTTGTTATCAAAGCCAATATGGCAAAAACAACGAGGGTTCTGCGGCACTTTAGTCTTTAGAGTGCCGCAGAACCCTCGTTGCCGAAAACAATGTAGATGCTTCTACACTTTGAGCTTTTGTTATCAAAGCCAATATGGCAAAAACAACGAGGGTTCTGCGGCACTTTAGTCTTTAGAGTGCCGCGGAACCCTCGTTGCCGAAAACAATGTAGATGCTTCTACACTTTGAGCTTTTGTTATCAAAGCCAATATGGCAAAAACAACGAGGGTTCTGCGGCACTTTAGTCTTTAGAGTGCCACGGAACCCTCATTGCCGAAAACAATGTAGATGTTTCTACACTTTGAGCTTTTGTTATCAAAGCCAATATGGCAAAAACAACGAGGGTTCTGCGGCACTTTAGTCTTTAGAGTGCCGCGGAACCCTCGTTGCCGAAAACAATGTAGATGCTTCTACACTTTGAGCTTTTGTTATCAAAGCCAATATGGCAAAAACAACGAGGGTTCTGCGGCACTTTAGTCTTTAGAGTGCCGCAGAACCCTCGTTGCCGAAAACAATGTAGATGCTTCTACACTTTGAGCTTTTGTTATCAAAGCCAATATGGCAAAAACAACGAGGGTTCTTCGGCACTTTAGTCTTTAGAGTGCCGCAGAACCCTCGTTGCCAAAACAATGTAGATGCTTCTACACTTTGAGCTTTTGTTATCAAAGCCAATAT
Source organism: Emydura macquarii macquarii (assembly GCF_026122565.2). Classification (NCBI taxonomy): domain Eukaryota; kingdom Metazoa; phylum Chordata; order Testudines; family Chelidae; genus Emydura; species Emydura macquarii. The sequence goes on along the minus strand of NW_027132549.1, from coordinate 20,061 downwards.
GGCAAAAACAACGAGGGTTCTGCGGCAAAGACTTTAGTCTTTAGAGAGCCGCGGAACCCTCATTGCCGAAAACAATGTAGATGCTTCTACACTTTGAGCTTTTGTTATCAAAGCCAATAAGGCAAAAACAACGAGGGTTCTGCGGCAAAGACTTTAGTCTTTAGAGTGCCGCGGAACCCTCGTTGCCGAAAACAATGTAGATGCTTCTACACTTTGAGCTTTTGTTATCAAAGCCAATATGGCAAAAACAACGAGGGTTCTGCGGCACTTTAAAGACTTTAGTCTTTAGAGAGCCGCAGAACCCTCGTTGCCGAAAACAATGTAGATGCTTCTACACTTTGAGCTTTTGTTATCCAAGCCAATATGGCAAAAACAACGAGGGTTCCGCGGCACTGTAAAGACATTAGTCTTTAGAGTGCCGCGGAACCCTCGTTGCCGAAAACAATGGATATGCTTCTACACTTTGAGCTTTTGTTATCAAAGCCAATATGGCAAAAACAACGAGGGTTCTGCGGCACTTAAAGACTTTAGTCTTTAGAGAGCCGCGGAACCCTCGTTGCCGAAAACAATGTAGATGCTTCTACACTTTGAGCTTTTGTTATCAAAGCCAATATGGCAAAAACAACGAGGGTTCTGCGGCACTTTAGTCTTTAGAGTGCCGAAGAACCCTCGTTGCCGAAAACAATGTAGATGCTTCTACACTTTGAGCTTTTGTTATCAAAGCCAATATGGCAAAAACAACGAGGCTTCTGCGGCACTTTACTCTTTAGAGTGCCGCAGAACCCTCGTTGCCTAAAACAATGTAGATGCTTCTACACTTTGAGCTTTTGTTATCAAAGCCAATATGGCAAAAACAACGAGGGTTCTGCGGCACTTTAGTCTTTAGAGTGCCACGGAACCCTCGTTGCCGAAAACAATGTTGATGTTTCTACACTATGAGCTTTTGTTAAAAAAGCCAATATGGCAAAAACAACGAGGGTTCTGCGTCACTTTAGTCTTTAGAGTGCCGCGGAACCCTCGTTGCCAAAACAATGTAGATGCTTCTACACTTTCACCTTTCGTTATCAAAGCCAATATGGCAAAAACAACGAGTGTTCTGCGGCACTTTAGTCTTTAGAGTGCCGCAGAACCCTCGTTGCCGAAAACACTGTAGATGCTTCTACACTTTGAGCTTTTGTTATCAAAGCCAATATGGCAAAAACAAAGAGGGTTCTACGGCACTTTAGTCTTTAGAGTGCCGTAGAACCCTCGTTGCCGAAAAAACTGTAGATGCTTCTACACTTTGAGCTTTTGTTATCAAAGCCAATATGGCAAAAACAACGAGGGTTCTGCTAAAGACTTTAGTCTTTAGAGTGCCGAGGAACCCTCGTTGCCAAAACAATGTAGATGCTTCTACACTTTGAGCTTTTGTTATCAAAGCCAATATGGCAAAAACAACGAGGGTTCTGCGGCACTTTAGTCTTTAGAGTGCCGCAGAACCCTCGTTGCCTAAAACAATGTAGATGCTTCTACACTTTGAGCTTTTGTTATCAAAGCCAATATGGCAAAAACAACGAGGGTTCTGCGGCACTTTAGTCTTTAGAGTGCCGCAGAACCCTCGTTGCCGAAAACAATGTAGATGCTTCTACACTTTGAGCTTTTCTTATCAAAGCCAATATGGCAAAAACAACGAGGGTTCTGCGGCACTTTAGTCTTTAGAGTGCCGCGGAACCCTCATTGACGAAAACAATGTAGATGCTTCTACACTTTGAGCTTTTGTTATCAAAGCCAATATGGCAAAAACAACGAGGGTTCCGCGGCACTCTAAAGACTTTAGTCTTTAGAGTGCCGCGGAACCCTCGTTGCCGAAAACAATGTAGATGCTTCTACACTTTGAGCTTTTGTTATCAAAGCCAATATGGCAAAAACAACGAGGGTTCTGCGGCACTTTAGTCTTTAGAGTGCCGAAGAACCCTCGTTGCCGAAAACAATGTAGATGCTTCTACACTTTGAGCTTTTGTTATCAAAGCCAATATGGCAAAAACAACGAGGGTTCTGCGGCACTCTAAAGACTTTAGTCTTGAGAGTGCCGAGGAACCCTCGTTGCCAAAACAATGTAGATGCTTCTACACTTTGAGCTTTTGTTATCAAAGCCAATATGGCAAAAAAAACGAGGGTTCTGCGGCACTTTAGTCTTTAGAGTGCCGAAGAACCCTCGTTGCCGAAAACAATGTAGATGCTTCTACACTTTGAGCTTTTGTTATCAAAGCCAATATGGCAAAAACAACGAGGCTTCTGCGGCACTTTAGTCTTTAGAGTGCCGCAGAACCCTCGTTGCCGAAAACAATGTAGATGCTTCTACACTTTGAGCTTTTGTTATCAAAGCCAATATGGCAAAAACAACGAGGGTTCTGCGGCACTTTAGTCTTTAGAGTGCCACGGAACCCTCATTGCCGAAAACAATGTTGATGCTTCTACACTATGAGCTTTTGTTATCAAAGCCAATATGGCAAAAACAACGAGGGTTCTGCGGCACTTTAGTCTTTAGAGTGCCGCGGAACCCTCGTTGCCGAAAACAATGTAGATGCTTCTACACTTTCACCTTTTGTTATCAAAGCCAATATGGCAAAAACAACGAGGGTTCTGCGGCACTTTAGTCTTTAGAGTGCCGCAGAACCCTCGTTGCCGAAAACAATCTAGATGCTTCTACACCTTGAGCTTTTGTTATCAAAGCCAATATGGCAAAAACAACGAGGGTTCTGAGGCACTTTAGTCTTTAGAGTGCCGCAGAACCCTCGTTGCCGAAAACAATGTAGATGCTTCTACACTTTGAGCTTTTGTTATCAAAGCCAATATGGCAAAAACAACGAGGGTTCTTCGGCACTTTAGTCTTTAGAGTGCCGCGGAACCCTCGTTGCCAAGAACAATGTAGATGCTTCTACACTTTGAGCTTTTGTTATCAAAGCCAATATGGCAAAAACAACGACGGTTCGGCTTCTACGGCACTTTAAAGACTTTAGTCTTTAGAGAGCCGCGGAACCCTCGTTGCCTAAAACAATGTAGATGCTTCTACACTTTGAGCTTTTGTTATCAAAGCCAATATGGCAAAAACAACGAGGGTTCTGCGGCACTTTAGTCTTTAGAGTGCCACGGAACCCTCATTGCCGAAAACAATGTTGATGTTTCTACACTATGAGCTTTTGTTATCAAAGCCAATATGGCAAAAACAACGAGGGTTCTGCGGCACTTTAGTCTTTAGAGTGCCGCGGAACCCTCTTTGCCGAAAACAATGTAGATGCTTCTACACTTTGAGCTTTTGTTATCAAAGCCAATATGGCAAAAACAACGAGGGTTCTGCGGCACTTTAGTCTTTAGAGTGCCGAAGAACCCTCGTTGCCGAAAACAATGTAGATGCTTCTACACTTTGAGCTTTTGTTATCAAAGCCAATATGGCAAAAACAACGAGGGTTCTTCGGCACTTTAGTCTTTAGAGTGCCGCGGAACCCTCGTTGCCAAAACAATGTAGATGCTTCTACACTTTGAGCTTTTGTTATCAAAGCCAATATGGCAAAAACAACGAGGGTTCCGCGGCACGGTAAAGACTTTAGTCTTTAGAGTGCCGCGGAACCCTCGTTGCCGAAAACAATGTCGATGCTTCTACACTTTGAGCTTTTGTTATCAAAGCCAATATGGCAAAAACAACGAGGGTTCCGCGGCACTCTAAAGACTTTAGTCTTTATAGAGCCGCGGAACCCTCGTTGCCGAAAACAATGTAGATGCTTCTACACTTTGAGCTTTTGTTATCAAAGCCAATATGGCAAAAACAACGAGGGTTCTGCGGCACTCTAAAGACTTTAGTCTTTAGAGTGTCGCGGAACCCTCATTGCCGAAAACAATGTAGATGCTTCTACACTTTGAGCTTTTGTTATCAAAGCCAATATGGCAAAAACAACGAGGGTTCTGCGGCACTTAAAGACTTTACTCTTTAGAGTGCCGCGGAACCCTCGTTGCCTAAAACAATGTAGATGCTTCTACACTTTGAGCTTTTGTTATCAAAGCCAATATGGCAAAAACAACGAGGGTTCTGCGGCACTTTAGTCTTTAGAGTGCCACGGAACCCTCATTGCCGAAAACAATGTTGATGTTTCTACACTTTGAACTTTTGTTATCAAAGCCAATATGAGTGCAAAAACTCGTTGCCGAAAACAATGTAGATGCTTCTACACTTTCACCTTTCGTTATCAAAGACAATATGGCAAAAACAACGAGGGTTCTGCGGCACTTTAGTCTTTAGAGTGCCGCAGAACCCTCGTTGCCGAAAAAACTGTAGATGCTTCTACACTTTTAGCTTTTGTAATCAAAGCCAATATGGCAAAAACAACGAGGGTTCTGCGGCACTCTAAAGACTTTAGTCTTTAGAGAGCCGCGGAACCCTCGTTGCCGAAAACAATGTAGATGCTTCTACACTTTGAGCTTTTGTTATCAAAGCCAATATGGCAAAAACAACGAGGGTTCTGCGGCACTTTAGTCTTTAGAGTGCCGCAGAAGAACCCTCATTGCCGAAAACAATGTAGATGCTTCTACACTTTGAGCTTTTGTTATCAAAGCCAATATGGCAAAAACAACGAGGTTCTGCGGCACTTTAGTCTTTAGAGTGCCGCAGAACCCTCGTTGCCGAAAACAATGTAGATGCTTCTACACTTTGAGCTTTTGTTATCAAAGCCAATATGGCAAAAACAACGAGGGTTCTGCGGCACTTTACTCTTTAGAGTGCCTAAGAACCCTCGTTGCCGAAAACAATGTAGATGCTTCTACACTTGGAGCTTTTGTTATCAAAGCCAATATGGCAAAAACAACGAGGGTTCCGCGGCACTCTAAAGACTTTAGTCTTTAGAGTGCCGAGGAACCCTCGTTGCCAAGAACAATGTAGATGCTTCTACACTTTGAGCTTTTGTTATCAAAGCCAATATGGCAAAAACAACGAGGGTTCTGCGGCACTTTAGTCTTTAGAGTGCCGCGGAACCCTCGTTGCCGAAAACAATGTAGATGCTTCTACACTTTGAGCTTTTGTTATCAAAGCCAATATGGCAAAAACAACGAGGGTTCTGCGGCACTTTAGTCTTTAGAGTGCCACGGAACCCTAATTGCCGAAAACAATGTTGATGTTTCTACACTATGAGCTTTTGTTAAAAAAGCCAATATGGCAAAAACAACGAGGGTTCTGCGGCACTTTAGTCTTTAGAGTGCCGCGGAACCCTCGTTGCCGAAAACAATGTAGATGCTTCTACACTTTGAGCTTTTGTTATCAAAGCCAATATGGCAAAAACAACGAGGGTTCTGCGGCACTTTAGTCTTTAGAGTGCCGCAGAACCCTCGTTGCCGAAAACACTGTAGATGCTTCTACACTTTGAGCTTTTGTTATCAAAGCCAATATGGCAAAAACAACGAGGGTTCTGCGGCACTTTAGTCTTTAGAGTGCCGTAGAACCCTCGTTGCCGAAAACAATGTAGATGCTTCTACACTTTGAGCTTTTGTTATCAAAGCCAATATGGCAAAAACAACGAGGGTTCCGCGGCACTCTAAAGACTTTAGTCTTTAGAGTGCCGAGGAACCCTCGTTGCCAAAACAATGTAGATGCTTCTACACTTTGAGCTTTTGTTATCAAAGCCAATATGGCAAAAACAACGAGGGTTCTGCGGCACTTTACTCTTTAGAGTGCCGCAGAACCCTCGTTGCCGAAAACAATGTAGATGCTTCTACACTTTGAGCTTTTGTTATCAAAGCCAATATGGCAAAAACAACGAGGCTTCTGCGGCACTTTACTCTTTAGAGTGCCGCAGAACCCTCGTTGCCTAAAACAATGTAGATGCTTCTACACTTTGAGCTTTTGTTATCAAAGCCAATATGGCAAAACAACGAGGGTTCTGCGGCACTTTAGTCTTTAGAGTGCCGAAGAACCCTCGCTGCCGAAAACAATGTAGATGCTTCTACACTTTGAGCTTTTGTTATCAAAGCCAATATGGCAAAAACATCGAGGATTCTGCGGCACTTCAGTCTTTAGAGTGCCGCGGAACCCTCGTTGCCGAGAACAATGTAGATGCTTCTACACTTTGAGCATTTGTTATCAAAGCCGATATGGCAAAAACAACGAGGGTTCTGCGGCACTTTAGTCTTTAGAGTGCCGTAGAACCCTCGTTGCCGAAAACAATGTAGATGCTTCTACACTTTGAGCTTTTGTTATCAAAGCCAATATGGCAAAAACAACGAGGGTTCCGCGGCACTCTAAAGACTTTAGTCTTTAGAGAGCCGCGGAACCCTCGTTGCCGAAAACAATGTAGATGCTTCTACACTTTGAGCTTTTGTTATCAAAGCCAATATGGCAAAAACAACGAGGGTTCTGCGGCACTTTAGTCTTTAGAGTGCCGCAGAACCCTCGTTGCCTAAAACAATGTAGATGCTTCTACACTTTGAGCTTTTGTTATCAAAGCCAATATGGCAAAAACAACGAGGGTTCTGCGGCACTTTAATCTTTAGAGTGCCACGGAACCCTCATTGCCGAAAACAATGTTGATGTTTGTACACTTGCACCTTGCGTTATCAAAGCCAATATGGCAAAAACAACGCGGGTTCTGCGGCACTCTAAAGACTTTAGTCTTTAGAGAGCCGCGGAACCCTCGTTGCCGAAAACAATGTAGATGCTTCTACACTTTGAGATTTTGTTATCAAAGCCAATTTGGCAAAAACAACGAGGGTTCTGCGGCACTTTAGTCTTTAGAGTGCCGAAGAACCCTCGTTGCCGAAAACAATGTAGATGCTTCTACACTTTGAGCTTTTGTTATCAAAGCCAATATGGCAAAAACAACGAGGGTTCTGCGGCACTGTAAAGACTTTAGTCTTTAGAGAGCCGCGGAACCCTCGTTGCCGAAAACAATGTAGATGCTTCTACACTTTGAGCTTTTGTTATCAAAGCCAATATGGCAAAAACAACGAGGGTTCCGCGGCACTCTAAAGACTTTAGTCTTTAGAGAGCCGCGGAACCCTCATTGCCGAAAACAATGTAGATGCTTCTACACTTTGAGCTTTTGTTATCAAAGCCAATATGGCAAAAACAAAGAGGGTTCTGCGGCACTTTAGTCTTTAGAGTGCCGAAGAACCCTCGTTGCCGAAAACAATGTAGATGCTTCTACACTATGAGCTTTTGTTATCAAAGCCAATATGGCAAAAACAACGAGGGTTCCGTGGCACTCGGACTTTAGTCTTTAGAGTGCCGAGGAACCCTCGTTGCCGAAAACACTGTAGATGCTTCTACACTTTGAGCTTTTGTTATCAAAGCCAATATGGCAAAAACAACGAGGGTTCCGCGGCACTTTAGTCTTTAGAGTGCCGAAGAACCTCATTGCCGAAAACAATGTAGATGCTTCTACACTTTGAGCTTTTGTTATCAAAGCCAATATGGGAAAAACAACGAGGGTTCTGCGGCACTTTACTGTTCAGAGTGCCACAGAACCCTCGTTGCCTAAAACAATGTAGATGCTTCTACACTTTGAGCTTTTGTTATCAAAGCCAATATGGCAAAAACAACGAGGGTTCTGCGGCACTTTAGTCTTTAGAGTGCCACGGAACCCTCATTGCCGAAAACAATGTTGATGCTTCTACACTATGAGCTTTTGTTATCAAAGCCAATATGGCAAAAACAACGAGGGTTCTGCGGCACTTTAGTCTTTAGAGTGCCGCGGAACCCTCGTTGCCGAAAACAATGTAGATGCTTCTACACTTTCACCTTTTGTTATCAAAGCCAATATGGCAAAAACAACGAGGGGTCTGCGGCACTTTAGTCTTTAGAGTGCCGGAACCCTCGTTGCCGAAAACAATGTAGATGCTTCTACACTTTGAGCTTTTGTTATCAAAGCCAATATGGCAAAAACAACGAGGGTTCTGCGGCACTTTAGTCTTTAGAGTGCCGCGGAACCCTCGTTGCCGAAAACAATGTAGATGCTTCTACACTTTGCGCTTTTGTTATCAAAGCCAATATGGCAAAAACAACGAGGGTTCTGCGGCACTTTAGTCTTTAGAGTGCCGAAGAACCCTCGTTGCCGAAAACAATGTAGATGCTTCTACACTTTGAGCTTTTGTTATCAAAGCCAATATGGCAAAAACAACGAGGGTTCTGCGGCACTTTAGTCTTTAGAGTGCCGCAGAACCCTCGTTGCCGAAAACACTGTAGATGCTTCTACACTTTGAGCTTTTGTTATCAAAGCCAATATGGCAAAAACAACGAGGGTTCTGTGGCACTTTAGTCTTTAGAGTGCCGCGGAACCCTCGTTGCCGAAAACAATGTAGATGCTTCTACACTTTGAGCTTTTGTTATCAAAGCCAGTATGGCAAAAACAACGAGGGTTCCGCGGCACTCTAAAGACTTTAGTCTTTAGAGAGCCGCGGAACCCTCGTTGCCGAAAACAATGTAGATGCTTCTACACTTTGAGCTTTTGTTATCAAAGCCAATATGGCAAAAACAACGAGGGTTCCGCGGCACTCTAAAGACTTTAGTCTTTAGAGAGCCGCGGAACCCTCGTTGCCAACAAACAAGTAGATTCTTCTACACTTTGAGCTTTTGTTATCAAAGCCAATATGGCAAAAACAACGAGGGTTCTGCGGCACTTTAGTCTTTAGAGTGCCGAAGAACCCTCGTTGCCGAAAACAATGTAGATGCTTCTACACTTTGAGCTTTTGTTATCAAAGCCAATATGGCAAAAACAACGAGGCTTCTGCGGCACTTTACTCTTTAGAGTGCCGCAGAACCCTCGTTGCCTAAAACAATGTAGATGCTTCTACACTTTGAGCTTTTGTTATCAAAGCCAATATGGCAAAAACAACGAGGGTTCTGGGCACTTTAGTCTTTAGAGTGCCACGGAACCCTCATTGCCGAAAACAATGTAGATGCTTCTACACTTTGAGCTTTTGTTATCAAAGCCAATATGGCAAAAACAACGAGGGTTCTGCGGCACTTTAGTCTTTAGAGTGCCGCGAACCCTCGTTGCCGAAAACAATGTAGATGCTTCTACACTTTGAGCTTTTGTTATCAAAGCCAATATGGCAAAAACAACCAGGGTTCCACGGCTCTCTAAAGACTTTAGTCTCTAGAGTGCCTCGGATCCCTCGTTGCCAAGAACAGTGTAGATGCTTCTACACTTTGAGCTTTTGTTATCAAAGCCAATATGGCAAAAACAACGAGGGTTCTGTGGCACTTTACTTATTAGAGTGCCGCGGAACCCTCGTTGCCGAAAACAATGTAGATGCTTCTACACTTTGAGCTTTTGTTATCAAAGCCAATATGGCAAAAACAACGAGGGTTCCGCGGCACTCTAAAGACTTTAGTCTTTAGAGAGCCGTGGAACCCTCGTTGCCCAAAACAATGTAGATGCTTCTACACTTTGAGCTTTTGTTATCAAAGCCAATATGGCAAAAACAACGAGGGTTCTGCGGCACTTTAGTCTTTAGAGTGCCGAAGAACCCTCGTTGCCGAAAACAATGACTATGCTGCTAAACATTCAGCTTTTGTTATCAAAGCCAATATGGCAAAAACAACGAGGGTTCTGCGGCACTTTATTTTTTAGAGTGCCGCAGAACCCTCGTTGCCTAAAACAATGTAGATGCTTCTACACTTTGAGCTTTTGTTATCAAAGCCAATATGGCAAAAACAACGAGGGTTCTGCGGCACTTTAGTTTTTAGAGTGCCGAAGATCCCTCGTTGCCGAAAACAATGTAGATGCTTCTACACTTTGAGCTTTTGTTATCAAAGCCAATATGGCAAAAACAACGAGGGTTCCGCGGCACTCTAAAGACTTTAGTCTTTAGAGAGCCGCGGAACCCTCGTTGCCGAAAACAATGTAGATGCTTCTACACTTTGAGCTTTTGTTATCAAAGCCAATATGGCAAAAACAAAGAGGGTTCTGCGGCACTTTAGTCTTTAGAGTGCCGAAGAACCCTCGTTGCCGAAAACAATGTAGATGCTTCTACACTTTGAGCTTTTGTTATCAAAGCCAATATGGCAAAAACAACGAGGGTTCTGCGGCACTTTAGTCTTTAGAGTGCCGCAGAACCCTCGTTGCCTAAAACAATGTAGATGCTTCTACACTTTGAGCTTTTGTTATCAAAGCCAATATGGCAAAAACAACGAGGGTTCTGCGGCACTTTAGTCTTTAGAGTGCCACGGAACCCTCATTGCCGAAAACAATGTAGATGTTTCTACACTATGAGCTTTTGTTATCAAAGCCAATATGGCAAAAACAACGAGGGTTCTGCGGCACTCTAAAGACTTTAGTCTTTAGAGTGCCGCGGAACCCTCGTTGCCGAAAACAATGTAGATGCTTCTACACTTTGAGCTTTTGTTATCAAAGCCAATATGGCAAAAACAACGAGGGTTCTGCGGCACTTTAGTCTTTAGAGTGCCGCGGAACCCTCGTTGCCGAAAACAATGTAGATGCTTCTACACTTTGAGCTTTTGTTAACAAAGCCAATATGGCAAAAACAACGAGGGTTCTGCGGCACTTTAGTCTTTAGAGTGCCGCGGAACCCTCGTTGCCGAAAACACTGTAGATGCTTCTACACTTTGAGCTTTTGTTATCAAAGCCAATATGGCAAAAACAACGAGGGTTCCGCGGCACTCTAAAGACTTTAGTCTTTAGAGAGCCGCGGAACCCTCGTTGCCGAAAACAATGTAGATGCTTCTACACTTTGAGCTTTTGTTATCAAAGCCAATATGGCAAAAACAACGAGGGTTCCGCGGCACTCTAAAGACTTTAGTCTTTAGAGTGCCGCGGAACCCTCGTTGCCGAAAACAATGTAGATGCTTCTACACTTTGAGCTTTTGTTATCAAAGCCAATATGGCAAAAACAACGAGGGTTCTGCGGCACTTTAGTCTTTAGAGTGCCGCAGAACCCTCGTTGCCGAAAACAAAGTAGATGCTTCTACACTTTGAGCTTTTGTTATCAAAGCCAATATGGCAAAAACAACGAAGCTTCTGCGGCACTTTAGTCTTTAGAGTGCCGCAGAACCCTCGTTGCCGAAAACAATGTAGATGCTTCTACACTTTGAGCTTTTGTTATCAAAGCCAATATGGCAAAAACAACGAGGGTTCTGCGGCACTTTAGTCTTTAGAGTGCCGCGGAACCCTCGTTGCCGAAAACAATGTAGATGCTTCTACACTTTGAGCTTTTGTTATCAAAGCCAATATGGCAAAAACAACGAGGGTTCTGCGGCACTTTAGTCTTTAGAGTGCCGCGGAACCCTCGTTGCCGAAAACAATGTAGATGCTTCTACACTTTGAGCTTTTGTTATCAAAGCCAATATGGCAAAAACAACGAGGGTTCTGCGGCACTTTAGTCTTTAGAGTGCCGAAGAACCCTCGTTGCCGAAAACAATGTAGATGCTTCTACACTTTGAGCTTTTGTTATCAAAGCCAATATGGCAAAAACAACGAGGGTTCTGCGGCACTTTACTCTTTAGAGTGCCGCAGAACCCTCGTTGCCGAAAACAATGTAGATGCTTCTACACTTTGAGCTTTTGTTATCAAAGCCAATATGGCAAAAACAACGAGGGTTCTGCGGCACTTTTTAGTCTTTAGAGTGCCGCGGAACCCTCGTTGCCGAAAACAATGTAGATGCTTCTACACTTTGAGCTTTTGTTATCAAAGCCAATATGGCAAAAACAACGAGGGTTCTGCGGCACTTTAGTCTTTAGAGTGCCGCGGAACCCTCGTTGCCGAAAACAATGTAGATGCTTCTACACTTTGAGCTTTTGTTATCAAAGCCAATATGGCAAAAACAACGAGGGTTCTGCGGCACTTTAGTCTTTAGAGTGCCGCAGAACCTCGTTGCCGAAAACAATGTAGATGCTTCTACACTTTGAGCTTTTGTTATCAAAGCCAATATGGCAAAAACAACGAGGGTTCTGCGGCACTTTAGTCTTTAGAGTGCCGCAGAACCCTCGTTGCCGAAAACTGTAGATGCTTCTACACTTTGAGCTTTTGTTATCAAAGCCAATATGGCAAAAACAACGAGGGTTCTGCGGCACTCTAAAGACTTTAGTCTTTAGAGTGCCGCGGAACCCTCGTTGCCGAAAACAATGTAGATGCTTCTACACTTTGAGCTTTTGTTATCAAAGCCAATATGGCAAAAACAACGAGGGTTCTGCGGCACTTTAGTCTTTAGAGTGCCGCAGAACCCTCGTTGCCGAAAACAATGTAGATGCTTCTACACTTTGAGCTTTTGTTATCAAAGCCAATATGGCAAAAACAACGAGGGTTCTGCGGCACTTTTTAGTCTTTAGAGTGCCGCGGAACCCTCGTTGCCGAAAACAATGTAGATGCTTCTACACTTTGAGCTTTTGTTATCAAAGCCAATATGGCAAAAACAACGAGGGTTCTGCGGCACTTTAGTTTTTTTAGAGTGCCGAAGAACCCTCGTTGCCGAAAACAATGTAGATGCTTCTACACTTTGAGCTTTTGTTATCAAAGCCAATATGGCAAAAACAACGAGGGTTCTGCGGCACTTTAGTCTTTAGAGTGCCGCAGAACCCTCGTTGCCGAAACAATGTAGATGCTTCTACACTTTGAGCTTTTGTTATCAAAGCCAATATGGCAAAAACAACGAGGGTTCCACGGCACTCTAAAGACTTTAGTCTTTAGAGAGCCGCGGAACCCTCGTTGCCGAAAACAATGTAGATGCTTCTACACTTTGAGCTTTTGTTATCAAAGCCAATATGGCAAAAACAACGATGGTTCTGCGGCAAAGACTTTAGTCTTTAGAGTGCCGCGGAACCCTCGTTGCCAAAACAATGTAGATGCTTCTACACTTTGAGCTTTTGTTATCAAAGCCAATATGGCAAAAACAACGAGGGTTCTGCGGCACTTTAGTCTTAGAGTGCCGAAGAACCCTCGTTGCCGAAAACAATGTAGATGCTTCTACACTTTGAGCTTTTGTTATCAAAGCCAATATGGCAAAAACAACGAGGGTTCTTCGGCACTTTAGTCTTTAGAGTGTCGCAGAACCCTCGTTGCCGAAAACAATGTAGATGCTTCTACACTTTGAGCTTTTGTTATCAAAGCCAATATGGCAAAAACAACGAGGGTTCTGCGGCACTTTAGTCTTTAGAGTGCCGCAGAACCCTCGTTGCCGAAAACACTGTAGATGCTTCTACACTTTGAGCTTTTGTTATCAAAGCCAATATGGCAAAAACAACGAGGGTTCCGCGGCACTCTAAAGACTTTAGTCTTTAGAGTGCCGCAGAACCCTCGTTGCCGAAAACAATGTAGATGCTTCTACACTTTGAGCTTTTGTTATCAAAGCCAATATGGCAAAAACAACGAGGGTTCTGCGGCACTTTAGTCTTTAGAGTGCCGAAGAACCCTCGTTGCCGAAAACAATGTAGATGCTTCTACACTTTGAGCTTTTGTTATCAAAGCCAATATGGCAGAAACAACGAGGGTTCTGCGGCACTTTAGTCTTTAGAGTGCCGCAGAACCCTCGGTGCCGAAAACAATGTAGATGCTTCTACACTTGGAGCTTTTGTTATCAAAGCCAATATGGCAAAAACAACGAGGGTTCTGCGGCACTTTAGTCTTTAGAGTGCCGAAGAACCCTCGTTGCCGAAAACAATGTAGATGCTTCTACACTTTGAGCTTTTGTTATCAAAGCCAATATGGCAAAAACAACGAGGGTTCTGCGGCACTTTAGTCTTTAGAGTGCCGCGGAACCCTCATTGCCGAAAACAATGTAGATGCTTCTACACTTTGAGCTTTTGTTATCAAAGCCAATATGGCAAAAACAACGAGGGTTCTGCGGCACTTTAGTCTTTAGAGTGCCGAAGAACCCTCGTTGCCGAAAACAATGTAGATGCTTCTACACTTTGAGCTTTTGTTATCAAAGCCAATATGGCAAAAACAACGAGGGTTCTGCGGCACTTTAGTCTTTAGAGTGCCGCAGAACCCTCGTTGCCGAAAACAATGTAGATGCTTCTACACTTTGAGCTTTTGTTATCAAAGCCAATATGGCAAAAACAACGAGGGTTCTGCGGCAAAGACTTTAGTCTTTAGAGTGCCGCAGGAACCCTCGTTGCCGAAAACAATGTAGATGCTTCTACACTTTGAGCTTTTGTTATCAAAGCCAATATGGCAAAAACAACGAGGGTTCTGCGGCACTTTAGTCTTTAGAGTGCCGCAGAACCTCGTTGCCGAAAACAATGTAGATGCTTCTACACTTTGAGCTTTTGTTATCAAAGCCAATATGGCAAAAACAACGAGGGTTCCGCGGCACTCTAAAGACTTTAGTCTTTAGAGTGCCGCGGAACCCTCGTTGCCGAAAACAATGTAGATGCTTCTACACTTTGAGCTTTTGTTATCAAAGCCAATATGGCAAAAACAACGAGGGTTCTGCGGCACTTTAGTCTTTAGAGTGCCGAAGAACCCTCGTTGCCGAAAAACAATGTAGATGCTTCTACACTTTGAGCTTTTGTTATCAAAGCCAATATGGCAAAAACAACGAGGGTTCTGCGGCACTTTAGTCTTTAGAGTGCCGCAGAACCCTCGTTGCCGAAAACAATGTAGATGCTTCTACACTTTGAGCTTTTGTTATCAAAGCCAATATGGCAAAAACAACGAGGGTTCCGCGGCTCTCTAAAGACTTTAGTCTTTAGAGTGCCGCGGAACCCTCGTTGCCAAGAACAATGTAGATGCTTCTACACTTTGAGCTTTTGTTATCAAAGCCAATATGGCAAAAACAACGAGGGTTCTGCGGCACTTTAGTCTTTAGAGTGCCGAAGAACCCTCGTTGCCGAAAACAATGTAGATGCTTCTACACTTTGAGCTTTTGTTATCAAAGCCAATATGGCAAAAACAACGAGGGTTCTGCGGCACTTTAGTCTTTAGAGTGCCGCAGAACCCTCGTTGCCGAAAACAATGTAGATGCTTCTACACTTTGAGCTTTTGTTATCAAAGCCAATATGGCAAAAACAACGAGGGTTCTTCTAAAGACTTTAGTCTTTAGAGTGCCGCAGAACCCTCGTTGCCGAAAACAATGTAGATGCTTCTACACTTTGAGCTTTTGTTATCAAAGCCAATATGGCAAAAACAACGAGGGTTCTGCGGCACTTTAGTCTTTAGAGTGCCGCGGAACCCTCGTTGCCGAAAACAATGTAGATGCTTCTACACTTTGAGCTTTTGTTATCAAAGCCAATATGGCAAAAACAACGAGGGTTCTGCGGCACTTTAGTCTTTAGAGTGCCGCAGAACCCTCGTTGCCGAAAACAATGTAGATGCTTCTACACTTTGAGCTTTTGTTATCAAAGCCAATATGGCAAAAACAACGAGGGTTCTGCGGCACTTTAGTCTTTAGAGTGCCGCAGAACCCTCGTTGCCGAAAACAATGTAGATGCTTCTACACTTTGAGCTTTTGTTATCAAAGCCAATATGGCAAAAACAACGAGGGTTCTGCGGCACTTTAGTCTTTAGAGTGCCGCGGAACCCTCGTTGCCGAAAACAATGTAGATGCTTCTACACTTTGAGCTTTTGTTATCAAAGCCAATATGGCAAAAACAACGAGGGTTCTGCGGCACTTTAGTCTTTAGAGTGCCGCAGAACCCTCGTTGCCGAAAACAATGTAGATGCTTCTACACTTTGAGCTTTTGTTATCAAAGCCAATATGGCAAAAACAACGAGGGTTCTGCGGCACTTTAAAGACTTTAGAGTTTAGAGAGCCGCAGAACCCTCGTTGCCGAAAACAATGTAGATGCTTCTACACTTTGAGCTTTTGTTATCAAAGCCAATATGGCAAAAACAACGAGGGTTCTGCGGCACTTTAGTCTTTAGAGTGCCGCGGAACCCTCGTTGCCGAAAACAATGTAGATGCTTCTACACTTTGAGCTTTTGTTATCAAAGCCAATATGGCAAAAACAACGAGGGTTCCGCGGCACTTTTTAGTCTTTAGAGTGCCGCAGAACCCTCGTTGCCGAAAACAATGTAGATGCTTCTACACTTTGAGCTTTTGTTATCAAAGCCAATATGGCAAAAACAACGAGGGTTCTGCGGCACTTTAGTCTTTAGAGTGCCGCAGAACCCTCGTTGCCGAAAACAATGTAGATGCTTCTACACTTTGAGCTTTTGTTATCAAAGCCAATATGGCAAAAACAACGAGGGTTCTGCGGCACTTTAGTCTTTAGAGTGCCGAAGAACCCTCGTTGCCGAAAAAACTGTAGATGCTTCTAAACTTTGAGCTTTAGTTATCAAAGCCAATATGGCAAAAACAACGAGGGTTCTGCGGCACTTTAGTCTTTAGAGTGTCGCAGAACCCTCGTTGCCGAAAACACTGTAGATGCTTCTACACTTTGAACTTTTGTTATCAAAGCCAATATGGCAAAAACAACCAGGGTTCCGCGGCTCTCTAAAGACTTTATTCTTTAGAGTGCCGCGGATCCCTCGTTGCCAAGAACAATGTAGATGCTTCTACACTTTGAGCTTTTGTTATCAAAGCCAATATGGCAAAAACAACGAGGGTTCTGCGGCACTTTAGTTTTTAGAGTGTCGAAGAACCCTCGTTGCCGAAAACAATGCAGAAGCTTCTATACTTTGAGCTTTTGTTATCAAAGCCAATATGGCAAAAACAACGAGGGTTCTTCGGCACTTTAGTCTTTAGAGTGTCGCAGAACCCTCGTTGCCGAAAACACTGTAGATGCTTCTACACTTTGAACTTTTGTTATCAAAGCCAATATGGCAAAAACAACGAGGGTTCTTCGGCACTTTAGTCTTTAGAGTGTCGCAGAACCCTCGTTGCCGAACACTGTAGATGCTTCTACACTTTGAGCTTTTGTTATCAAAGCCAATATGGCAAAAACAAAGAGGGTTCTGCGGCACTTTAGTCTTTAGAGTGCCGAAGAACCCTCGTTGCCGAAAAAACTGTAGATGCTTCTACACTTTGAGCTTTTGTTATCAAAGCCAATATGGCAAAAACAACGAGGGTTCCGCGGCACTCTAAAGACTTTAGTCTTTAGAGAGCCGCAGAACCCTCGATGCCGAAAACAATGTAGATGCTTCTACACTTTGAGCTTTTGTTATCAAAGCCAATATGGCAAAAACAACGAGGGTTCTGCGGCACTTTAGTCTTTAGAGTGCCGAAGAACCCTCGTTGCTGAAAACAATGTAGATGCTTCTACTTTTTGAGCTTTTGTTATCAAAGCCAATATGGCAAAAACAACGAGGCTTCTGCGGCACTTTACTCTTTAGAGTGCCGCAGAACCCTCGTTGCCTAAAACAATGTAGATGCTTCTACACTTTGAGCTTTTGTTATCAAAGCCAATATGGCAAAAACAACGAGGGTTCTGCGGCACTTTAGTCTTTAGAGTGCCACGGAACCCTCATTGCCGAAAACAATGTTGATGTTTCTACACTATGAGCTTTTGTTAACAAAGCCAATATGGCAAAAACAACGAGGGTTCTGCGGAACTTTAGTCTTTAGAGTGCCGCGGAACCCTCGTTGCCGAAAACAATGTAGATGCTTCTACACTTTCACCTTTGGTTATCTAAGCCAATATGGCAAAAACAACGAGGGTTCTTCGGCACTTTAGTCTTTAGAGTGCCGCAGAACCCTCGTTGCCGAAAACACTGTAGATGCTTCTACACTTTGAGCTTTTGTTAACAAAGCCAATATGGCAAAAACAACGAGGGTTCTTTGGCACTTTAAAGACTTGAGTCTTAGAGTGCCGCAGAACCCTCGTTGCCGAAAACAATGTAGATGCTTCTACACTTTGAGCTTTTGTTATAAAGCCAATATGGCAAAAACAACCAGGGTTCCGCGGCTCGCTAAAGACTTTAGTCTTTAGAGAGCCGCGGAACCCTCGTTGCCGAAAACAATGTAGATGCTTCTACACTTTGAGCTTTTGTTATCAAAGCCAATATGGCAAAAACAACCAGGGTTCCGCGGCTCGCTAAAGACTTTAGTCTTTAGAGTGCCTGGGATCCCTCGTTGCCAAGAACAATGTAGATGCTTCTACACTTTGAGCTTTTGTTATCAAAGCCAATATGGCAAAAACAACGAGGGTTCTGCGGCACTTTAAAGACTTTAGTCTTTAGAGAGCCGCGGAACCCTCGTTGCCGAAAACAATGTAGATGCTTCTACACTTTGAGCTTTTGTTATCAAAGCCAATATGGCAAAAACAACGAGGGTTCTGCGGCACTTTAGTCTTTAGAGTGCCGAAGAACCCTCGTTGCCGAAAAAAATGTAGATGCTTCTACACTTTGAGCTTTTGTTATCAAAGCCAATATGGCAAAAACAACGAGGGTTCTGCGGCACTTTAGTCTTTAGAGTGTCGCAGAACCCTCGTTGCCGAAAACACTGTAGATGCTTCTACACTTTGAGCTTTTGTTATCAAAGCCAATATGGCAAAAACAAAGAGGGTTCTGCGGCACTCTAAAGACTTTAGTCTTTAGAGAGCCGCGGAACCCTCGTTGCCAAGAACAATGTAGATGCTTCTACACTTTGAGCTTTTGTTATCAAAGCCAATATGGCAAAAACAACGAGGGTTCTGCGGCACTTTAGTCTTTAGAGTGTCGAAGAACCCTCGTTGCCGAAAACAATGTAGATGCGACTACACTTTGAACTTTTGTTATCAAAGACAATATTGCAAAATCAACGCGGGTTCTGCGGCACTTTAGTCTTTAGAGTGCCGAAGAACCCTCGTTGCCGAAAACAATGTAGATGCTTCTACACTTTGAGCTTTTGTTATCAAAGCCAATATGGCAAAAACAACGAGGGTTCTGCGGCACTCTAAAGACTTTAGTCTTTAGAGAGCCGCAGAACCCTCGATTGCCGAAAACAATGTAGATGCTTCTACACTTTGAGCTTTTGTTATCAAAGCCAATATGGCAAAAACAACGAGGGTTCTGCGGCACTTTAGTCTTTAGAGTGCCGAAGAACCCTCGTTGCTGAAAACAATGTAGATGCTTCTACTTTTTGAGCTTTTGTTATCAAAGCCAATATGGCAAAAACAACGAGGCTTCTGCGGCACTTTACTCTTTAGAGTGCCGCAGAACCCTCGTTGCCTAAAACAATGTAGATGCTTCTACACTTTGAGCTTTTGTTATCAAAGCCAATATGGCAAAAACAACGAGGGTTCTGCGGCACTTTAGTCTTTAGAGTGCCACGGAACCCTCATTGCCGAAAACAATGTTGATGTTTCTACACTATGAGCTTTTGTTAACAAAGCCAATATGGCAAAAACAACGAGGGTTCTGCGGAACTTTAGTCTTTAGAGTGCCGCGGAACCCTCGTTGCCGAAAACAATGTAGATGCTTCTACACTTTCACCTTTGGTTATCAAAGCCAATATGGCAAAAACAACGAGGGTTCTGCGGCACTTTAGTCTTTAGAGTGCCGCAGAACCCTCGTTGCCGAAAACAAGATGCTTCTACACTTTGAGCTTTTGTTATCAAAGCCAATATGGCAAAAACAACGAGGGTTCTGCGGCACTTTAGTCTTTAGAGTGCCGCAGAACCCTCGTTGCCGAAAACAATGTAGATGCTTCTACACTTTGAGCTTTTGTTATCAAAGCCAATATGGCAAAAACAACGAGGGTTCTGCGGCACTTTAGTCTTTAGAGTGTTAGAAGAACCCTCGTTGCCGAAAACAATGCAGATGCTTCTACACTTTGAGCTTTTGTTATCAAAGCCAATATGGCAAAAACAACGAGGGTTCTTCGGCACTTTAGTCTTTAGAGTGCCGCGGAACCCTCGTGAGCTTTTGTTATCAAAGCCAATATGGCAAAAACAACGAGGGTTCCAGCGGCACTCTAAAGACTTTAGTCTTTAGAGAGCCGAAGAACCCTCGTTGCCGAAAACAATGTAGATGCTTCTACACTTTGAGCTTTTGTTATCAAAGCCAATATGGCAAAAACAACGAGGGTTCTGCGGCACTTTAGTCTTTAGAGTGCCGAAGAACCCTCGTTGCCGAAAACAATGTAGATGCTTCTACTTTTTGAGCTTTTGTTATCAAAGCCAATATGGCAAAAACAACGAGGCTTCTGCGGCCCTTTACTCTT